>NW_022631172.1:158594-457276 GCF_010015895.1 Lontra canadensis
GGCGACCCGGGCAGCAGCGGCAGCCGAGGCGGCAGCGGCAGCGGCGGCGGCGGCGGCGGCGGCGGCTGCACAGGCGGCGGCGGCGGCGGCCGCGGCAGCATCACACACTTACACACTCACAGGGGGCGGAGCCTGGGCAGCCCGAAGCCGCGACATGGAGCCTGCACGTTATCGGCCCCGGATCTGGCAGGGGCTCGCTGTGCCCGCCTGCGCCGCCCGGGACCCCCCTCTGTCAAAATCAGCTGGTGGGAGCGGCCGCAGAGCCTGGGACCCGGGCCCGAGCCCGGAGGACAGCTGTAGGGATGCGGGCGGGGGCTTGGAACCCGGGCTCCGAGAAGGGGACCCCCCTGTGCACCCCCACCCACTCCCACTACGGAAGTTACTGTTTGGAACCAGAAAAGAGCGCACTAACTGATACGGGGAACGGGGTCGAACCCCACAGCCCAGGGACTCTCCTCCAGCTCCCGAGCACCGGAGCAAACTTTGGCGGGCCCGAGCATCCCTCGGGCCCGCAGCGCAGAGCACGCGGGGCCGGGAAGGAGAAGACGGTCACCTTCACCGTCCCTGCGGCGCCGCATGCCCGCACCCAGGCCGGCCGGGAATGCCGCAGTGGCCGGCCCGGCTGCGGGACGCGGCGCGCACCTAGTAGGTGCGCGATCTCCGGACCTCGGATTCCGTGGGCTGCGAGGGGAGGCTTTAGCGACTGCGACTGTGTGAACCATGGCTTCGGGATTAGGACGCTGGGAAAGTCAGCAGCACGAATCACCTTCCCCGCACAATCGCCACGTGCCTGGGGCAAAGGACTTCTGCTCTTTCCTCCTCTGGGAAACGAGAAAGCCGTGGGGTATGTGCCCACTGGCCCACCCACCGGCTGCCTGTCTCCCTTCTGGCCGGAGAATCTGTCTCCCTCCACGTGCAGCTTCTTCCCGTCCATCAGCCTCCAATGGTGGTCCAGGACAGAGTGCACCCCGTTAGCCAACACCCTCACGGAAGGCTTCCTGGCCTCCAAAGGGAGAAGGGGTGTAGGAAGGGGTAGGGCTCGGTTCCAGCATTCAGGAGCAATAGTACTCTGGAGTCCCAGAATTCTCATTTGCCTTCTTCATGTTATTATACAGAGGGAATCGTCTTGGCACATTACTGAAATCCTAAGGCTAGGATTCTTAGGAAGAGCCGTAGACAGCTTTGACAGAGCAGGGTGCCAGTTCTGATCCTATCTGTGTGACTCTGAGCAAAGTCTCTTCTCTGGGGCTCATTTTCTTCATCCTGTCCTCTAATACTATCTCACATTCTCAAAATCGTCCAAATAGCTCTGCTTTACTTCCCCCTCCCCCGAGGAGAAAGGGAGGCACGGAGACTGGGTACTTTGCTCAAGATGTGACATTTCTCCTTGAGGGGAAACTAGACAGGAACCTAGAATCCGGGAAGCCCGTTTGCGGCTTTAATGAAGTAGAAGGTGCTACAAGAAGTGGCTGCCTTCAGAGTCTGACCCTGAAGGGGCCCAGAGTTTGACCTCTTCTGTAATCTTAGTCTGAGAAAAGAGCACAGTGCTCACATACAGAAACAAGGGGCTAAAATACAGCTCCTCCAGTACCCAGGGGGGCCTTGCTCAAATGTTTATTTATTTTGCATAAAACCAGGTTCTTAACCAAATACGGGTTGACAGCCTTATCAGTCTGACTTCTTGTAAACTCCTCTGGTCAAAGCCTCCACCGTCAAAGAACTATGGGCAAAAGTGGTACAGGGAATTTTCAAATGACCCCTGTGGCTTGTTGATTCATGGGCATTCCAGTCTTAAACCCTCCACTGTGAGCCTTTGAGGTAGCGGGGACTGACTGCCCTCAATCATCGTGCCCTCGGTAAATGATTCTCAAATTGGATTTGATTGCTAATAATGATTGTTGCCAGGACTAGAACTTGATCTACTAGAAAATCCTTAGAGGAAACTCAGAATATCCACAATTAACATTTAAATGTGGTGATTATCGTCACTTTATATTCACTTTTCTCAGCGGATTATATTGATTATGGAAAGACAAACAATAAATAATAATAATGTGCTGGGTAAATAAAATTCCAACAGTAATAAAGCTGCTCCTTTAAGATTTCCAGACCCCCATCACTCCACTGGTGCGCTTTCTTCCCAATCAGCAGGAGGACCAAGCAGAAGCAGAAGGAGCCAGCAAGAGGCAGCACTTGGAACAGAAGTGCCTGCGGGAAGGAGAGAAGAGACAAGTGGTGCCTGCTGCTGCTTTGGAAAAGGGGCAGGGGTTTTCTCTTCTTGAGATCAAAACCAGGAAGGAAAGCTGTGCTGGGCAGAAGGAGCCCTCCTGAAACGGAGAGGATGCTGAGAGAGGCAGCATGGTAGGGGCTGGCCAGCCTGCCCAGGCCCAGCACTCGCTCACTGTCAACATCAGCTCCCAGGCAGGGTAACAGCCTTGCCTTCTCCCTTCTCCCTTCTCCCTTCCTCCTCCTTCTCCTCCTGCCCATCTCGGGCTCTGATGGGGCCCTAGAGCCTTAAAACTGAGCTCTTGAGTGGACCTTCAGATGTGCCTCTGAGCCAAGCTTCCTGCAGCAAGGGAGTGGAGGAAAAGGAAAGCAGGTTGCAGGGAGGGCAGGAGCTATAGGAAGTACAAAATCAGAGCCAAGGAATGGCTGCTGTCCTCCTGGTGGCTCAGCAATCTAGTCCCTGCAGTCCCATTGCTTTCCTCCCATTCCACTCCCCGGGGCACCTCAGCGAAGGCAGAAGATTCCTCTGGGCCAGGCTGTTGTCCCTCTCTGATATGGCAACACAGCTCCAAGTTGGGAGTTTGGCCCAACTTCCAGAAGTCACAGCCTCTCCCCTGGGGCCTTTCCCTGTCGGGTAGGCTTCTCCCATTCTCTCTGACTGGGCCCCCTCCACACCTCACCAATATCCCATATTCACAAACCCTGATGCAAAGAACCTCCTGGTAGGACCACTGGCCCAAGAGAACAGAATCAAAACCGAAGACTTCATGACTCAAGGAGACTGGATGGGTCTTTATCTCTTGGGGTAAAACCAGAAATCATTTAAGAGGCTTGATTGTATAGAAATGCTGATTCTCCGGCTTTCTAAAGTGAGATTTTTGACTTGAATTACTTCTAAAGGAGTTTAATTTGGAGTCTCCAGGTACTAATCTTCATTTCAAAGAACTTGAAATCTTCCATTCTTATAGCTGCAGTAAAGGCTAGATCACACGGGCTCTGATAGATAGTTTCTACAATTAAGATTAATTTAAGAAAGCATGTGATACATGTGTCATCCTGTCACACCTCAGATTTCCACTTAAAACATTAAGCATTTCTTTCTGACCTGGCTGAGTTACTCTCTGGGAGGAAAATCTGGTCCAGATAACAGCTCATCTGAGGAAGCATGGACTCCATTTTGGGAAGCATCACCTTCCACTCCTGTGGCTGGTACATTTCAAACCTTCTTAACTTCAGAATCTCTGTGCCTGTTCCACGGCAGAGCCCCCCACCCCACCAAAACTGTAAGCCTCGTGACAGGAGGACCTAGGTCCGTGTCATCAAAGCCGAGCACAGGATCCGAGAGGTAGCAAGTTCCTTCAGGGTCAAGCCCACCAGTCTCCCTGAAGGTGGTGATCCCAGGAGGTGATCTGAAATTAGATCAGGACAATTCTCTGAACTTCTGGTTCTACCCTTTGGTCCTGTGGATCTCGATCTGGTGTCAAAATTTCAAGTCCCTGCTCCTGGGCTTTCTGATGGTCATAGACAATGACCCCATTTCAGAGATTTTCCTGTGTTCCCGGCTCTCGGTTCCTACTGAGTCTTAAATATCAAATACCACATAAATTTACATCAATCACTGCTTAATTAGGTGTACAGTACTGATGAAGATGTTGTTATGATTTTCTGTGGGATATTCCTGTGACTCCTCATACATATTTAACCTAAGAATAAAGAGATGATGTCGACTGAGCCTTTATTAAACACCAGGAGCTGTGCTGAGCATTTTACTTACGTTATTTTGTTTACTCCTGCATCCTGATTCTCTGAGGTAGGCACTGCTATTATCTACTACATATCTGGTGAGAGGAAACTGAGGCTCTCAGAGCCTGGGGACTTGCCCAGAGTCACAGAGCTCATAAGTACCATAGTCAGGCTTTGTCCCCACGTTTCTTTGTTATCAATGCTCAGGTCCTCATCCATGCTTACCACATTACTATTTACAGTCCTGGGGCCCCTCCCAGCAACTCTGACACCCTGGGACTTTGGGACTGCAGTGGCATCAGTTAACTGTTGGATTAAAAAAAAAATTCTCATGATGCAATTTCCCTCATCTCAACTGTGGCTGAATGGGGGAGAGGCAGTTTGCTGAGCCATGCCCTCATATGAAAGAAAGTCAGTCAGGCAAGAGGAAGAAAGAAGACGGTGGAGCAATTCTTGCTTCATCACTTAAGGAGACTCACATGGGTGTTTTTCCTGGAGATTAGAAATCTAGGTTCAAGATAATATTTAGGCTGACTGGGGTAGGGGAGAGTGTCGGGTGGCTGTCTCTGAGATGTCCCTGGGGAATCAACTTCTGCATCTGAGGGCTCCATCCCCTTGTCTATAAATTAAGGGGATTGGAAACCCTCCAGCTCTGACATTCTAGGGATCCTTGATTTGCAGTCCCTTTGTACAACACCCACCCTCCAACCTCCATCCATGGCCAAGTACAGATTGGTAATTTATAATGATGAGAGAGGTAAAATGAAGAGTCACCAAGATCAATCATCTCCATTCCTAGTCTGGTGATTTAGAAATCTGCTTCCTGGAGCTCCAAGCCCTGTCCCTGGGCTCCTCTCATAAACCCATTCAGCAGCATGGCTGCCAAGAGTCTTCCCGGAGCTCACTCTGCAAGCCTGAAGGGCTGAATTCCAGAGGGAAGTTAAAGCATTTTCCCAGTGGCCAGAGAGAGGGAACCTAATGTCGAAGAAAGTGCTTTGTAAATGGTCAAAAGACCCATATAAACACTTCTCCATCAGGTGAGAATCAGCAGTGCTGCATGGACTGGCTGTGTTCGTAGGGATTTCCTTTGTGTTTGTATTTTTGTTTCTGTTTTCGTTTGGTAAAAGGACACGCATGCTGTGGGGGCCAGAGTCTGGTTAATAAGGTGTAAGTTTTGATAATGTCAAAATAATATTAAGAAGTAGAAGCTTCTTTTTATTGAGTAATCATTTTTTTGGAACGTTTTTTGGAAAGGGTTCAGGTTATCGATTTTCACTTTGAAACATTTAAGAGTTTTAAATCAGTGTGTTTGTTTAAAGCTTCCTGGTTCTTAGCAGCATGTGAAACCTTTATTTTTCTATTAAGTTGTTAACAATCAAATCCTTAGGAATGGCATTAGAAGAAATAAAATGACTGCCTATAGTAAACTTTAAGCTGCTCTGCCTTTCTATTTTCAGGGAGTGGAATGCACTGGTAAGTCCCTCATGCTTTGAAGTAATCTTTTCTTTCTTTCAGATTTAATGAGGTATCATTGAGAAATAAAAATTGTATAGATTTAAGGTATACAAAAGGGATGGTTCGAAATTTGCATATATGGTGAAATGATCCCAATCAAACTAACATACCCATCACTTCATATAGTAACCATGTGTGTGTGTGTGTGGTGAGACTACTTAAGATTTACTCTCTTAGCAAATTTCAAGTATATAGTATAGTTTCATTAACTATAGTTACCATTAGCTCTGTACCCTAGATTCTTATACATCAGCCGAATATTAGATCCCCAGAAATTATTCATCTTTTAACTGAAAATTTCAAGGATGGGCATCAGAGGTACAATTAGTCCAGCTGCTCCATGGTGGGGGAGGGAGAACAGAGGTATCAGCACTGGGAAATTTTGCCTCATCACCTTATGTCCTGGAAATTGTTGCCCCAAAGAGGCCATGCTGCCCAGTCAACTTGGTGGTTGCCTCTTGCTCTTTTCACAGCACTTTGACCAGCTCAGGATGATGGAAGAGAGACTCAGAGTCGGCTGCACAGAAGTAGATGCACAGCCAAGAAGCTTCCCACCAGTTACCCAATGGCCAAGCTTAGGCTCTTCCTTTCCTAAACCTACAACTACCTCCATGAATCAGAGCCCTCTGTATCTACAGCCAACTATAACGGGATCGACTGGGAGGAGACCAGTAGGTCCTGTCCATCTCCACCCAATGGTCTACTTGGCTTTGCTATGAGGAATCCAATTAAAAGGTCTCCTCCAGTCCCAAACTCCTTGACTATAGCCAAGAAGAGGGCCACATCCCTCCCCTAGCAGCACTTCAACATATCACCCTGCCTTTGTAGCCTGCCCTTGTGTCACCTCACCAGACCTTGTGACCTTATTACAGAAGGATGGTTTTTTACTTAAATTTGAATTTATCAGCAGGATGATGTCCCCAAGATTTTTTTTTTATTTCCTGTTAGCACTTAGTTTTATGTATCATAGAATCATAGATTATTAGCACCACCAGGAGCCCTACTGATTATCTCTAGCCCAACAGGGGCCCAGATTGTTCACCAGGATCACACAGCTAGTTCGATATGAATTGGAAACATAACCATGTCTTCCAAGTCTCAGCTGAATGCCAAAATTCTGCAGTCCTGAAATCTCAAATCATTGCATCTTATACCATTTTTAACTACATGATAAAATACTCGTTATTTGAACTGTTAATTAAGGAAACTCCTTTCCTTGGGAGAAAAATGCAAATTCCATCCAAGAGTCTGTAAGAGAATTGTTGGGGTGGCTGTTTGTTCTGAGGACTGATAGTCTCTAGTCAACAAGTGTTCATTAAGCTCCAGAAGGTCCTGAGTTAGGTAGACACTTTGCCCCATAGCACCGCTTAAAGAGAGAAAATGCAAGCTCTACTTAGAAAACACATGCAATTTGCCTTATTTAAAGCAGACCCTCTTGGAATGAGTTATGCCAACTCTCTGTACTGTAATGTACCAAAGTAGTTCTCAATTAGAGAATAAAACCAAAACAAAAACCATTAATCTCACAAAGAATGTGTGTTTTCTCCAACATGGTAGCCTTTACATAGTATATGTGGGTTATGAAAATCCCGCCAATATAGGACTTATATGCTTCCCATTTCTCCAAATTCCTCTTTTGATTTTTATCAGGATAGAATTCTTCCTTCCCCATGCTGATTTGCTGGGCTGTGTTTGAGCAAATATTTCGCTTAGACCAAACAGCAACCATATTCTGTCCCTGAAGCAGGCAAAACCTTTGATTACTTTGCCTATCCATCTCAAATGCATCAGAGACAAATGTGGTGTGTGTGAAGAAATTCTGGTTTTGAAAAAAAAAATTCTTTTGATCCCATAGTCAAGAGCTAGTGAAGGCCAACATGTGACCTAGTATTTCCCTTCCATTTTCACGTGCCACAGTTTTGGTTAGAGTATCTGCCTTTGATCTAAAGCACATTTTTAATGAGCAATTGGTGTGTTCTTTTTTCCCCTGAGCAATTAGCCTGTGTTAATAAGCTTCCACGTAGCTGGTTAGAACCTATGCATAGCACTCATCAAAGTGTAGTTTCTCAAAGTTCGCTGACAGCAGCATAAGGACAAAAACTTGCTATAAGAATTCTGTTTGCAGTTAACATTTTCTAAGGTTGAAGAGGCATTAGGACAGTTCACAATCTCAGTGAGACCTGAAGATGACCATAAAATAAGGAACAAACTTCTCACGGTAAGTCCATTAATAAGGACTTAGTATTCATCTTGGAATGTGCTTAAGACCACGCAAGTTACTTTAATGTATAAACAGGGCCTTTCTGTACTAAACAGGGGATAATATATAAGACTTTAAAAAAATTTTTTAGAGTTACCAGGTGCCAAAGAGTGTGCCTCCTGGCAAAACGAGACTGTGTGAGTGCCATTACCTGACATTCTAAACCACATAAATATGTCCTATATAAACTTCAGGGTATCAACATGTAAATATCAGTGTCAACATTGATACATGGACATAGAAAATTTTGAAAATTGCTGAAAATTTTCGCAAAAGTCTTTAACTAAAATAAATATTCTTCTCCTAGAATGTTAGAGCTTGAAGGACACTTGGGGATCATGGATCGGTGATGGCATTTTGCAGCTAAGAAAAAAGATCAGGGAGGGAAAATGAGCAGAACCCAGTCTAAAAGCTTTGTAGGGAGCACAGTCCAACTTCTAAGCCATGTCTCTGGTGTTAAGCCCAGGGCCCGTTCCTCTCCATCACAAGCTTCTCCACAAAACCTGCCAATAGTTGGCATCATTTAGAAGAACAAGTCAGTCCTCCAAATGAAATAGCCCGAACTTGGGGAGGTATCAAGGCCACAGGCACATGAGGAAACATTATTCAATCACTCTAGTTATATTTACAAAAGATTTGTATTAGCCCCCAAAAAAGCTGCGTTCAGAATGTGAAAGGTATGTTACACCATTATATAAACAGTATGGCTCCCAACTACACAAAACGGGTGCATAGGAAGAAGACTGTTAACAAATGCACCAACAAGTAAATAGTATTCTCTGGGAGAAGGTGATGGGGTGAGATTTGGATTTTTTCCTTTACTTTTCTGTGCTTTTCAGAAATTTTTGTAATTCTCCTGTATTACCTTATAATTATAAAAATTAAACTTTCATATAAAAAAATTTGTGCAAAGATTGAACTTAGAAGCCCCAGGGCCAACCCCCGCCCAACCCCGGGGACCAAGACCCTGCCTTCTTTTCTCTAAGAGATGTCTGTTAGTAGGAATCCCCTCAGGGAGATGTATTCCTGGGAAGTCATGAGAAGGACAAGTAATTTTGAGAGGATTCCATCAAACAAAATAGAAAGGAGTGAGGAGAGATGACAGCCAGGTCCTCATCACACCTGATTCAAATTGTTTAAGGCTCCATGTACTCATACTAATACCCAAAACTCAGCAAGGGTTCCTAAAAGAACCATGACAGCAACTCAAGACAGCAAAGAGACACTATGAAAGTGCAGCAATTTAAGTCCCTTTCCCCCTCTGTGACGTCTTAAAGTTGTGTCTCACTCCAGATTATCATTGTATTTCCTGGGAAGATAGGTTCCATTTTTTTAAAATGTATTGTTGTGGTACAGATGGCCCTTCTTTTCACTAAAGATACAGATGTAGTGAAAAGAAGGGCCATCTGTACCCCAATGTTTATAGCAGCAATGGCCACGGTCGCCAAACTGTGGAAAGAACCAAGATGCTCTTCAACGGACAAATGGATAAGGAAGATGTGTTCCATATACACTATGGAGTATGATGCCTCCATCAGAAAGGATGAATACCCAACTTTTGTATCAACATGGACGGGACTGGACCAGATTATGCTGAGTGAAATAAGTCAAGCAGAGAGAGTCCATTATCATATGGTTTCACTTATTTGTGGAGCATAACAAATAGCATGGAGGACATGGGGAGTTAGGAGAAGGGAGTTGGGGGAAATTGGAAGGGGAGGTGAACCATGAGAGACTATGGACTCTGAAAAACAATCTGAGGGTTTTGAAGGGGCCGGGGGTGGGAGGTTGGGGGAACCAGGTGGTGGGTATTGGAGAGGGCACGGACTGCATGGAGCACTGGGTGTGGTGCAAAAACAATGAATACTGTTACACTGAAAATAAATTTAAAAAATTTAAAAAAACAACAATAAAAAAATGTATTGTTGTGTATACTTTCTTTTCTGTTCTCTTCATCAGAATGGTAGCTTTAGAAGGGGAGGTGTATTTGTCTTTTTCTTTTTTACTTTTTGTTTACAAATGATTGTAGACACACAGAACAGTTGCAAAAACAGTACAGAGAGCTATTGCATACTCTTCGCCCAGCTTCCCCTTTTGTTAACAACTTGCAGAGCCGTCCTTAAAGGATCAAAACTGGGAAACTAAATTGATGCAATATGAGTAACTGAACTACAGAAATCATTCACATGTCACCATTTTCCCCCAATCTCATTGTTTTTCTGTTCCAGAATCCAATCTGGAATCCCACATTGCATATGTCATCTTCGTCTCCTCTGATCTGTGATGACGGTTTCTCAGTCTTTCCTTAATGTTAATGACCTTAATACTTTTGAAGAGCACTGGCTGCTTATTTTGAGAATGTCCTTCTATTTGTTTGTCTGATGTTTTCTCATGATTAGGATGAGGTCATACAATTCTGGTAAGAATATCAAAGAAGTGATACGGTACCCTCCTCAGTGTATTTTATCACAGAGGTCAAGGTGCTAACGTTATCACTGGTGATATTAACCTTGATCACCTGGTTGCAGTGTCCACTGGGTTTCTCCACTGTAATGACTTTTCCCCTTATAATTAATAAAGACCATGGGGAAGAGCCTTTAGACTGTAGAAATAATCTGTTTCTCCACAAAGTTTTGCCCATCTCTTTTAACATCCATTAAGGGATGTTACTACAACAATTATTATTGTGATGTTTTAATGGTGATTTTTTATTTCCCTCTTTCTTCTTTTATCAACTGTCATCATTCCCTAAGAACAGCCCTGATGTATTGAATTATTTATATCACCACGGACTCATGTATACTTATTATCTTTCATAAGTTATAAACTAATACTTTCATTATTTCTTTTGTTTCTCAGATTGTACCGTATTTGGCCATTGAGAGCTGGTTTAGTTTGAGACCTGATTTCTTATAGACACCCATTCATTTGAGCAATTCTTTATTCTTAGTAACAACATGTTCCATGCTCTTCTTGCATTTGCTTTGCCCCGGCTCTGGAATCAACCAATTCCTTGAGGGTCCCCAGTTGGTTTTATGGGAGCAAGGTATTTAGAAAACAATATCTGGGCACTAGGTGTATTCATTGCTACTGGGGTATCATTGCTCCTACATCTCTCAGCAGACAGAGCTGGGAAATGGGCTCTGTGTGTGTGTGTCTGCATGTCCATGTGTTCATGTGTGTGAATTGTCTATTCTTATCTTTTACCCATTTATTACATTAGGTTCTTGTCTATTTGTCCCTTAACTTTTAAGAGTTCTTTGTATAGGAAGGATAGAAGCCTTTTTGTCTGTGGTATATGTTGCATATTTGTCTCCCAGTTTGTCAGTTGTCTTTGACTTTGTTTATAGTGTTCTTTGCCATGTATTTTTTAATTGTATATAGTCAAATTCACTGAGCTTTTCTTTTGTTGGCTCTGGATTTTGAGACATAATTAGAAAGGCACTCCTTACATCAAAGTTAAGAGGAATTCACCCAAAATTCTTCCAGTACTTGTACAGTTTCATTTTTGACATCTGGATCCCAATCCATTTGGATTCTATCCATGTCTTTTATGTGAACAAAAAAAGGACTTTTTTTTTTTTTTCAAATGACTTCCTAGTTTTCCCAGAAATTCTTATGGAAAAGTCCATCTTTATACTAGCTTGACCCTAGTGATTTGAGATAACACTTTCATCACATATTAAATTACTCTTTTTTTCAATGTTTTATTCATGCATGAATAATAAATTTGGTCAAAAGTTTTTTAGCATCCATGGAGATAATTATATGACTTGTTTCCTTAAATCTCTTAGTATACTGTATTAATGAATATCCTATTATTAAACCAACCTTATATGCCTGGAATGAATCTCACAAGGTCATGGTGTATTGTTTTCATAATATGGTATTGGATTCTGTGTGCTAATATTTTATCTAGTATCTTTGCATTGATATTCATGGGTGATGCTGTTCTCTAGTTTTGTTCCTTAATATTACCTTCATCTAATTTAGATATCTATGTTATACTTGCTCTGTAAAAGGAGTTAGAAGATTTTCCTTTCTTTCCATTGCTCAGGAAGAATTTACAACACATTGGGCAAACTGTTATTTGAAGATTTCAAATAATCACCTGAGCCTGGTGTTTCTTTTGGTATAGGTATAAAACCTTTAAACTTTCTGTACTCTTTTGATGGAAATTGGTCTGCTGAGCTTTCTAAATAAAAAAAAAAAAAATTAAACCATGAGAGACTATGGACTCTGAAAAACAATCTGAGGGTTTTAAAGGGGCGGGGGGTGGGAGGTTGGGGGAATCAGGTGGTGGGTATTGGAGAGGGCACAGATTGCATGGAGCACTGGGTGTGGTGCAAAAATAATGAATACTGTTACGCTGAAAAAATAAAAAATAAAAAAAAAGAAAATGCAGCTCAAAAAAAATTTAAAAGCTCATCTTCAGTAATCTAGATTTTCATTTTCATAAGAAATCATCCACTTTATTAAGATTTTCAAATATTTTACATACAGATATGGAAAGTAATATCTTAAGTTTTATTTAAATTTCTTCCCTCTTATCTTTGAATGTTTTGTACAATTTTACTTTACCCTTTTTTCTTTAGTTACTGTTTGAGTGTTTTGATAATTTTCAAGAAACAGTCTCCAATGATTTTGATTTATTAATTATGTCTACATTTTCTATCCTCTGCTTCATTAGTTCCTATTTTTAACTTTATTATTTTCTTCCTTGTTCATTTTTTGCTTACTCTGATTTTTTTCTCCTAGGTTTTTTTGAGCTAAGTATTTCATTTAGTTTCAGTTTTTATTTTTATTGAGAAAAGTGAATAGTGCACTGAATTATTCTCTGATCACTGCTTTGAACCACTGCTATGCCACAGATTCTGATATATAGTGTTTTCAGTGTAACTATTTTGTAAATTCTATAATGTCAATTTACATTTTCTATTTTATTGAAAAGTTTAATACAAGGTTTTCTTAATTTCAACTTGAAGAGCATTTTCTATTTTTTGTTTTGCTAACAATGTCTACTTTTATTACATTGTGATTAGAGAGTATAATTTGTAATATTTTTGTTTAATGGAAGTCACTGATATTTTCTTTATGCTCTAGTATCAATCAATATTGTGCCTGTACCATGGTTTATTGAGAGAATGTGCATTTGCTCTTATATGGGAATTCAATACATATCCATAAAATCTACCCAACTGACTGTGTTGTTTAGCTTTTCTCTCTCCCTGCTTAATTACTGTTCACTTGATTTTGTTTATGCTGAGAGTGGTTTATTAATATCTCCATTATTAGTGCTATCTCCTGTAGATTTTGCTTCATAAAGGTTGTTGATGTTTTATTTGGTATATAAATATTCATAAATGATATATCTTTATTGTAAATCATAGCTTTTAGCCCTACTATGTATCCTTATATCTATAAGAAACCCACTTTAAATAGAAATAAATAGAAAAGTTTAAAATAAAAGATGAAGAAAGATATAACCAACAACCAGTAACTGAAAAACTATATTAATTTCAGACAAAGTAGACATTGGAATACCATCAGGAATAAAATGGGACATTGCATAATGATGAGGTCAATTCCTCAGGAAGACATAACAATCTTTAAGGTTAGGTTTGTTGTTAGGTTTATATACCTAACAACAGAACTTTGAAATACATGAAGCAAAAAGATCAGTTTAAAAGGACAGACAAATCTGTTCTTCTAACTGGAGATTTCAAGATTCTTTTCTTAGTAATTGATAAAACAAGTAGGCAGTACCTCAGAAAGTATACCAATAACCTGAACACTATTGACCACTTTTACTTAACTGTTATTAATAGAATGCTCCACCTGGCTACAGTATATACATATACCTTCTTTTTAAGGGTACATGGACTATTCATCATGATAGGGCATAATGTGAACCATAAAACATAAGTTAAATTTAAAAGAAGAGAAGAAATAAAATTATGTTCTTAGACTATTACAGTTTTGATACAGAAGTCAATAACAAAAGGAAATCTGGAAAATGCCCACATATTGGGAAATTAAACAACATATTGCTTCTAAATAACCCATAGGTGAATGAGCCATCCTCTAGGGAAATTAAAAAGTATTTTGAACTGAATGAAAATAAGAATTCAGCATATCAAAATTGGTGGACACAGTTAATACAATGCCAGAGGGAAATGTATAACATTAAGGGCATAAATTAGAAAAAAAAAAAAAAGGAGAAAGATCTAAAATCAGTAACCTAAGTTTCTACCTTAAATAGACAAAGAACAGCATATAGACAAAGAACACCCAAAACAAGGAAAAGGAAGTAAAAAAACGAAGATGAGAAGAGATCAATTCCATTGAAAACAAACACAATGTAGAAAATCAGTGAAACCAAAAGATGGTTCTTTGAAAGATAAACAAAATTCATAAAATTCTAGCCAAGAAAAAATTGACAATAAAAAACATTTTCTACTATGTCACAGTTAATGCTCTGTGGCTTGAAACCTGCTTTGTCTGGTATCAGTATCACATGTCTTTTGGTTTCCATTTGTCAGTTATTCCTTCATTCATCCCTTAGTTTGTAGTCTTGCCACATCAAGTTGTTTCAGGTCCAGCTTTGTATATGGCTTATAGTTGGATCCTCTGTTATGAGCCAACTAAGGTATTAATTAAGAATTAATGGATGGGAGTACCTGTGTGGCTCAGTTGGTTAAGCCTCCAAATCTTGATTTCAGCTCAGGTCACGATCTCGGGGTCCAGAGATTGATCCCTACATTGGGCTCTACACTGGGTATGGTGCCTGCCTAAGATTCTCTTGATCTTCCTCTCTCTCTCTACTGCTCTCCACTCCCACGCATGTGTGTGTGTATGCCCTCTGTCTCTCAAAAAAAAATTAATTGATGAGTTTAGCTTATCAGCATCTGTTTTCTCTCAAATGTGCCATAATATTATATCATTATGCTTATTTTTCTGTATTTTCCATGCCTTTCTCTAAAGATACAAATAATTTTCTTTTTGTTTATAATTTTCTTCTGTTATTTAGGAAGGCCTTTTTTTGTCCTAGCATTCTCTATTGTGGTTATACTTTTTTTTTCTTAACATACTTGACTTTCTTGTTTAAACTTTTACTGTTTGGTTTACCTGTGTGTTCTTCCCAGTTCCTGTAACATACACCCATCACCTTTCCTATGTTGTTTTTCAGTCTCCCTCCTCCTCCCAATTGTAACTGAATTATTTGTACTGTCACAATATGTAGTTTTGTGCATTAATATCCCACCATAATTCTTACTTTCTGTCTAATATATATCTTAATATGCTCACTGTCAGTCCTTTTGTAGAAGTTCCCCAGTCATAACAATTGGATGAAGGTCACCCCCTATGATAGTCCTCAAAATGAGCTAAGGAATTCAGAATTCCCTGAGTTCTTGTATGTTGCACACTGGTTGCTTTTAGTCTCGTTGGATATATCATCCTTGCCTCACACTCTCTTTCATTGTTGTTATTTTTTTTTAATGCTGTGGGGTTCCATTGTTGCCGTGATTTGTATGTTGGTTTTGAGAAGTCTATGTCAGCCTAATTGTTTTGTAAGCTAATTGATCTTTTTGCCTGGAGGCCTTAGAGATTTTATTTTTCTTTTTGAAATCTAATACTTTTACCAGGTCATGTCTTGGAGCTGATCATTCTCTGTTAATTTCCCTAGGTGCTGTGGGTCAGTCCAGGTCTTCTTCTATTTCTGGAAGGTTTTCTTACTGTATAGTTTTAAATCTTAGCTCTGTTTCACTGTTTTGCCATTTATTCTCCAGGGACTCCAATAATACAAATATTATTCCTTCTTTATCTCTCTTCCCTTTCTACCACCTTCTCCATGACCATTTTTACTTATTTCTTTATGGCATTTTTATTCTATTGGTTTTACCTCCCTGTCTTTTTTCATTTCAACCTGTTCTCCCTCCCTTGGGCCCCTTGTAATGTATTCTTCTTTTATGAGATAATTTTGTCTTTTTCTTCCATTTATTTCCAAAGTCCCTCAAGGCTCTTATTTCTCCTTGTTTTCATTCCATTTCTACTTATAGTTTCTGAATTTGTGATTCAAGGTGGTTTTTATAGCCTTAAGAGCTGGTTTAAGTATACCTAATTATGCTTGGTGGTTCCCATGTTTTTTATTTTTTTCTGGGCTTCATGTTTTGTCTTGGTTTGGCAGGGTATTACCCTCAGTTCATATGTATTTCTTATTTCCTGATTTTTCTGCCATAGCTTTCTTTTCTTTTGTTCATTTTTATGGTATTAGGGCATTTTATAGGACTTCTAAGTTAACAACACTGCTATGAACTGAACTGCATCCACTCAATTCATTGAATCAAATTGAATACATTGAAGCCTTAACCTCCAATGTGACTCCATGTGGAAATAGGGCCTCTGAAGAGGTAAGTAAGGGTAGGGCTCTTATCCTTTAGGATTGATGGCCTTATAAGAAGAAGAGATGTCTCTCTCTCTCCATGCATGCACAGAAGAATGGCCATGGAGGGACGCAATGAGAAGGTGGCTGACTTCAAGCTAGGAAGAGACCCGTCACAAGAAGCTGAACCCTGTAAACATTATATGTTTAAAAAAACAATAAAAAAAGAAGCTGAACCCTGCCAGACCTTGACCTTGGACTTCCCAGCCTTCAGAACTGCAAGAAAATAAATATCTATTGTTTAAGTCACCCATCTATGATATCTGTTATGGCACTCAAGCTGATTTAATATAGGTGCTGTTTCTGTCAGTATATAGCAAAGTTCAGGTAATTCTGTAGAGATTGGGGAAGTTGGAATTTTTTAGGTTTTGTGGCTCTCTTCTGTCTCACAGGGTCCTGAATTTCCCCCCTTTTCTTTTGTATTCCTCTTGACTGTCCAATTGCCAAAAGATTCTTTTCTTCTCCTTTTTTGTGTTCCCCCCAAAAAGCTATGTGTTTTGAAAGCTGTTCCTTTATACTCTGTCTGTCCTTTCACTTCATGCCTGCCTGTTGAACTAGGCCTTAACCATATATATCACTTCAATAATGTATAATTTCAAGTTCCTTCCTTGTGGTTTATGCTCTGCTCTTCCTAGAAAGTTTTCCTTTTAATACTTTCAAACTTAGTGTTGACTTAGTCTTTCTGGAAGTAGATTTAAAACAAACTTAGGACCTTTTGTTAACTTCCCTGTTCCATTTTCCCATAAGTTTATCTTCATCTGCCTCTGCTTGCCACAGAGCCTTCGCAGGGCAGACATGGGTTAAGACCATGAGAGATCACATTCTGGGAAACAGTAAATTTTGCCTTTTCACTTATAGTTATTTGAAGTTTGGACATTGTCTTCAAGTTATGCTAAAAGCATGGTTTTCATATAGACTCCCTCTTTCCTTCTGTTTTAAAAAATCTGTCTGGAGGACTATTTGTCAGCTACTTGATGTTAATTTGTATTTATTTATTTCTTATTATTTAGGATGCTTTTTATTCAGCTTACAAAAAACTAACTTTACTTCCTTTGTGGAAGGGAGTAATGAAAATAGCAATATTGCTATGACTCATTGGAGAAGTATGAGCATTTACATTTCTGGTGGGAGGACTGCCCATTAGCAATAGGTAATCCAAACTGTAGATATAAAATGATGTCTAATGAAATCATTCTACTCTCAGACTCCTCCTTCAACTATATAAAGCTTTGTTGGCAAACAAAGGGATAAAAGTCCTATGTATTTATAAGGAAAAATGCCTCCATCTTTATTTTTCAGAAAGTGTCATGCACTGGGAATGCTTTTGGCTAAAAGTAACTAATACCTGCAGAAGAGTTATTGAAACTGTAAGAACATTCATGTTTACCTAACAGAAGGTATAAAATAAGGAAGTCTCAGAGTTGGGCAGAGAGCTCAACAATGTTCTCAAGGACTTAGGCTCTTTTCATCTCTACTTTGCTACACTCAAAGTTTGGGCTTTGTGTGTATATGTGTATGGTAGTGAGGTCTTATCGCCTCATGGTCACAAGAAGGTAGTTGCAGCTTCAGACATTGTGTCTACATTTTAGTGGGAAGAACGAAATACGGGAAGCACCGGGCAGGCTTGGTTGGAGGAGTGTGTGGCTCTTGATCTCAGGGTCGTGAGTTTGAGCATCATGCATGTTAGGTGTAGAGATTACTTAAATAAATAAACTTTTAAAAAATGAATAAAAAGGGGGAGCCACACATACCCTGTCAGGGTATCAGGAAACCACAGGAAACCACAAGCATTCCCCAGGTCCTACAACAGATTTCCCCTCATGTCTCATGGTCCTGCACTGAACCACACTGCCAAACCTAGCTACAGATACCTCACTTCCTGGTATCCACAGGGAGCTGAAAATGGCTGTTGAACTTGCCAACCAACAATGTCTGCTAATGATTCTAGAATAGTTGCCCCTAGCAGTTCTGGAAAAGACTTCCAAGGCTACCTTCAGCCTAAGTGCTTCCAAAATAACAGTCATTGTCACTAACACCTTAAGGGAACTTCCTGTCACCAAGGTATGACGTTTCTAAGTTTTTCTTATTCTGATCAGCCTGCTGTACTTATGCCACATGTGGCTTCAGGAAGGAATATAAAGCCACACCAACACCTGGGGCTGATTGAAAAGGTGGCACAGGGTGTTCAGTGGAAGTGTGGAGAGTTTGCATACAAGGCACAGTGATTAGATTCAGTGACGTTCATTGTCTGACCTGAGTGACTAAGAGAACTGAGAATGTCACTGTGACATTGTGTTACTGAAAAAAACAATCCAGAAAATGACTGGGTTCTTTCTTGAGTATCCCCAGATGATAATACCCAGAGCACACCACATGTTCTAGGCACTGAATAATAAAGGCTGTTAATGGCTTATTGGCTTTCCAAATGAGGGAATTTGGATTGGGGCACAACAGCGTATCCAAATAGAATTTAGAAACTCACAGAAACCAAAACACATCTCATAAATTCCTAACTGAAAAATTGGGTATGGAAACTGATTAAGACATAACCATTAACATAGAACTCTTAAAAACACTCCCACTATTCCTTCCAATATGATCCATCTCCTTCTTTATCTGTTTTGACTTCAGTGTAAACTCTGCCAGCTGGCATCCTAGTGGAATATAAACATTCTATAGTTATTAAACAACAACAAATCACATATTACATATGACATAAAGATAAATAACCAACAGTCTCTTTGTTCTCTTAAGAGAATAGCAATCCCCTTTCTCAATAATAAGAATCCAGTACAAACCTCTGGTATTTTATGGCTTGGAAAACTCTTCCACGCCATCTTCACAAGAACACAGTGGGTGTATTATTGCTCCAACTTTGCAGAGGATAAATATCATCTCAGGAAGGCCAAGTGACTGGTCCAAATTCCCCCAGTTTTCCTGAGCCCTCATCTTACTGTCCTTTCCCTCTTTTCAGTCTATTTCCTGGACTACCTCCTGGTTTAGGCTTTTGAAATGATGTGCTTCTGACTATTTTATTTCCTCTGTCATGCTAAATAAACTTGAAGTCTCACCCCAGCAGGGCACCTGGGACCAAATTTCAAAGAAATTAATCCAACATTAAATGACTTGGTCCACAGGTGCTGTCAGTAAAGAAGAAATTTTGTCATTCATGTGCAGGCTCTCATTCTTTTCCAGTTGGACATGAACTTGACAGGTCACTTGCAACATGATCACAAGCAATCATAATATGATTTACCTAGAAAAGCAAGATCCACGGATAATGCACAAAAGGAAAACCCTGGTATTTCAGTCACGTAGCCACGTAATGCCAGACAAAACCGAGATAGGAAAAAAAAATATAGCCTCCACTGTTAGACTTTCTTCTTTATCCTCCTATTTAATAATAGCAAGGTGAAACCAAAAGCATCAAGAAAAACTGTGAAATTAGCATGAGGCAATGAAAGCATCCAAATGAGATTCTGCTTAAAGGTGCTTTACTGAGAATGTTTTTTATGAACTACTCACAAAGACCCAGAGGAAAGAAGGAAGAATAAATTTAACCAAAGTTTACAACCAGCACTGATTTCCAAGTTCCTTTTGGATGAACATGGCCTCACTGCATTTTATGTCTGTATAATTTTACAAAACCTGACGTTCAGTCTCCAAGAAGAATCCTTTGAAAAGTCTTAACGATTTACTTGGATAATACATAGCATCTCCTTATCAGTATTTTTCTCAAATACACAGATTCACTTTTCTGTTTGAAAAGGAGTCTGAGAAAAGGCATTTGAAGTTTTCACAGCTATCTGAAGAATGGTTTGCTAGGTTCACTACGGTCCACTCACAGTTTGTTTGGTTCACTGTGACCAATTATTCAGAGAGAAGAGAATGTGAGTGCACATGCCCCCAGAACACAGCTTTTAATGAATTTCACCCAAAGCTCTATTTCTGACAGCCATTTTTATTTGAAAAATAGTAAGAATAATGAGTAGCATAGGAAAAATAAGAAAATGGAGGTCAACTCTTCTGTCCCCTGGTCTTTTATCTTCACATTACTTTACTGTTCCAGCAAGACTGGCTTCTTATTTTCATTGTTTCAACCTCAGCTGGCTAACCTCAGCTGTAACAGCTCCATATGGAAGATGTACAGGCTCCCTGGTTTAAGTCTGCTCACATGTGCATGATTCAACACCAAATGGTAATTGTAGCCAACTCCTGGTAAGCCATAAAGGGGAAAGGAATTGTAGTACAGATAACTCAAGCTGTCCAAAAAGCCCACAGTTGTTGCTATTTTGTTTTGAATGTGTACTCTCTTAGCTTAGAATATTTTGTCTTTTACTTAACCCTACATTCCTTATTCTGTTTTACATCTTTAACTTTGGTCACTACTCCCAGCAAATGAGAGAATATAAATTGTGCCAATCAATGGATAGAGTTGGACTGGGAGAAGGTTGAATGGGGGTGTGGGAAGCTTATATAGACATTAAAAAAATTAATGCAAACTACTCACAAAGAGGATAAGGTCTATGTGGATA
Source organism: Lontra canadensis (assembly GCF_010015895.1). Classification (NCBI taxonomy): domain Eukaryota; kingdom Metazoa; phylum Chordata; class Mammalia; order Carnivora; family Mustelidae; genus Lontra; species Lontra canadensis. Next base: position 179,317 of record NW_022631172.1, read on the forward strand.
ATCAAGATTTGACTCTATTATTCTATATTTAGAAGGCCGGAGGTATGCCTTCTCTGTCTTGTGCCTTCATACCTATAGGGAGAGTTTTATTATCTATGGAAAGCACACAGTAATATTCCTCTGTGGCTCTAAATCCCTCATTGCATTATTTTGCCTGTGATCATTTATACCTAAAAATGCCATCACCTACTAGGAAGCAAAGTGAAACCAAAAGCATCAAGAAAAACTGTACTATTAGCATTAGGCAATGAAAGCATTCAGACGAGATACTGCTTAAAGGTAAGTCAGTGAAGATTTAAATAAGCTCAGTCAGAATTCCAAACATAGAAAGGAAATAAGATTCAATATTCTTTGCATAAGTAGGGGAGATTTTTACAAATAAAAGCACAACAGGTATTATGTGTGAGCGCCTCTACAAAGTGTTTAAATCTGTGGCTTGTGTGACTGTGTAGAGCTTGATGAGAATAAGGTAGACTCAACTCAGATAATGGCTCTCTACCAGGGGCCTCTACAAGGCCAAGGCCAGACAACCAAAACCCAGTGCAGCTAAGCCCTCCAATGCTGATACTCCACCGTCCCCATTCCGTTCCAGCATGGCCTTGCATTATCGGGGTAGAGGCTCAACCCGGGATTTCTCATGTGTCCAGATTGATGTGTTAGCTTGTAATTTCTTCTGTCCAGTTCACTCATGCCTTAAGACGTCAGATTATAGGAGCTATAGTCAAGAAGGCACAACATTCCAGGTGAGACAGAGGCCTGGTAAAATAGCCTATAGAGATCTAAATCAATTAGAGGAACTGTCTGTTTGAGTCAGAAGGCAGCACGGGGCTTGGCTGCCAAAACAATTCTAGGCTTAAGGGTTTACGGTATCTTTGTTCCAATGACACCCCAATCTGTGGATTAAGCCTTTCTTCAGAAACAGTCTCTAAGATGTTCTTGGAGATTTCTTGTCACTGCAGGTCTGACGCCTGACATATTTATTTCATAGAGTAAGAAATAACACCATGTGAAAATAGCTCGAATGAGTGTTATCTGGTTCTTTTCCTGGCAGTGAAATGACCCTGCCTTGTTTTGTTCTGGGAAACCTGCCAGGTGAGCTCTGAAAGGCTAGCAGGGCTGAGGTGAGCACCCTGGCTGGAAGCTTCAATTTGACACGTAAAATGGACCTGGTCAAGTCCTGGGCAGGGAAGGAGGCCCAACGGAAGGTACAGAGCATGCTTTCTATAATCTGAGGAAGCCCAACTGAGTCCTGCTTTATTGAGCTCTGGATGTGCATACTCCCTCCAGGCCTTCAGCCCCAGAAACAGGGTTGGGATTCTAGCTCTGTCCCTCGATAGCCCGGTGACCTTGGGTGAGTTACATAACCTTCCTCTGCTTCCCGTTCCTCATCTGTAAAGTGACAATAACAGTAAGTAGCACATAGCAGAGTTGCCCCTTTTTTTTGCTCTCCATTTTGCCCGGTGGCAGACATGTGTCAGTCAGGTCAGGGGCTCTGTCTTCTCAGGTACCACTGGGGTTCCAGGAACAAGTGCACACTGTCCTCACCTGCTGACACCCACACAAGCTGCCACTGCTGCGTCCCTCACTCCCCACTGCTGGCCCTCCCCCAACCCTGGCTCCCCCTCAGCTCTGGAAGTCCTGTCAGCTGCTCTTGCTTTCTTGCTTGCCCCTCTTCAGCTGAGGAAGACTGGGAGCCTGTCTCTGTGTCCTTGGCCTCAGGACATCCCCATCATTTCTAATCTTTTGCTCCTGAGCCCTGCTGGGCTTGCGGGGAAATCACTCTGAGGCTTGCTACTGCCCAAGTCACATCTGTTCTTGGAATCCCAGAACCTGCCTGCAGTGTCCACATCCTTCTGTCCTCAACCTCCGAGCCGGGGGTGGTCTGTGTCTCAGGGACTTACCCTCTTACTTCCCCCCACTCAGTGCCCTTTCCCCCCACCACCCACCACCAACTACATTCACACAGTGATTGCTATTATGATAGGACAGGCTCTGTTCTAAACACTTTACAAACTTAGTCCTCAGAATAACCCAGTGAGACAGGGACTATAGTGATCATCACCATTTTGCAGACGGGGAAACTGAGGCATTGAGACATTAAGGGCCTGGCCCAAGGTCATGCAGCTAGAAGGTGGCAGGGCTGGGATTTGAACTCACATGGCCTGTCTCCAACAATCACGCTTCACCTCTCAGAGAGTACTGACCCAGAGAGAGGGTGGTAGCATCCTTTCCCTGTGGTAATGAAGAGGGCAGCCTAGGCGCACAGTCCAGCATGGTGTGTGTGCCTTTAGGGAGGGACGGGGGGAGGTGGTATCACTATTCTCTGCACCTTCTCAAGCACAGATACAGAGTATCTCAGTAACTGCTATCACCCATCCCTTCTTTAAATGCTCGGTCATGGAGTTTACCCTCAGAACAGAAACGCACTCTACATAAAACTAACTCCATTCTACCTAAAATGATTTCACATTAATATTTGATGTTTTACTAAAAGATTCTGCTGGCCTTATGAAAACATTGAGCTCATGTCCCTATTACCACCCCTTCACACTTCATCAAAAGCCTAGAAAATTCTGGAGAAAGGAGGGTGACTTATACCCAAGGCCATTATGTGTTTTTTTCTGAGTCTAGTCAGTTGGGCAAATCACTACAGACATAAAAATGAGGGTCTACACAGAGTAGGCCCTCAAAAATACATGTTCACTGGTCGTGAGATACCAAAACAGAGGAAAGACACCCAATAAGGACAGTCTACCTGCCATATGCCTGACTGGACAGTCATGTGGACCACGCATGTTTATTCTGTTCTCCATATGTGTGTTCCACTGGCCCTGTGTAGCATTTGTGACCTCTAAGGGCCCCAGGTCCATGTCTTCCTCTTTGAAGGCTTGGGTTTGATGTCCTTCTCTTCCTGCAGATGTTTTTGATGGATGCAGTGTTGGGCTTTTATTACACGTAACAGCTGAGTGGTTGATAGGCTGCGACCCCAAATTTTACAATGCTCCATTTTGGTGATTTCATTAGAACACTGCAGATGACTGATGAGTGTGTTCTCGGGCACCAGATGAATCGACAATGGTAAAGTATTGGCATCTCAGCGAGTCCAGCCATATTCTCACAGCTCAAGAGAAGTGAGAACTTTTAAAGCTTCAAAGAGGAATAGAATGCTACCGCCAGCTAGAAATGCAGATACACACCTCTGCCAACTCCCCATTACCATTCTCTGTCTCTCAAGTGGAGATTAAATGCGGTAACAAAATTTGTCATCAGATGTTGTGTTTCTGTAATGTGGACAAATGTCGACAAAATTCACACGGAGTCTCAAAATTCTAACTACTTATTAGTTAAACTTAAGTTTTACCACAGGTGGAAGACTTCATTGTTAAAGCTGGATTCACTGGGCTGTTATCAAAACAGCAGCGCTTCCTTCCTGCAATCACCTGTGAAAAAGGAGAAAGTGCCCTCCTCGAGAATCCACTGGGCATAGCGGGCCCTGTGCAAGGGGCTGTGGTCATGCTATCTCAGTGAGTGCCTATGTCAGAGTGGATAGAAGGGGAATGTGATGATTTCAGACTGTCTACACTGCGGGCCATCATTTTAATCAATCTTGCAAATCCACTCACAGTTTTGGCAGGCACGAACAACCTATAATTTGTCTGCAAGATGTGCTTGTGCCTCACCATGTTAGCCTGGATCATTCTCTATCCCTCCTGATCTGCACAACTTCCCCCTCAGGACCTGTATACCCTTCATCAGGAAGCAGAGGAAACCCAAATCTGCCTGTATTCAGCCTGCTCCAAATTGGACTGTTATTACTCCACTGGGTAGGATGCCAATAACCATTATATATTCCAAATTCCTGCTGATTGGCTATCTGATGCTCATGATTTACATTCACATTTTAATATGAAATTGCACCCCATCTGCATGTGTATACAGTAGTTTCAATTAAGTGGATTAGGTACAATAGGTGCAGTATTTAATTTATTTCACTGTCAATGGCTGCCTCTCCAATAGATCGGCTGTACAGATAACACTGCCTCTCCACAGGAAGAATTTGGCTAGATGGGTGAAATAATCATTCTTGGGAAGTTGTTTACAGAAACCAAACTCGCAGTAACATGAGATGATTATAGCTTGGAACCTGTATGACCAGAGTTTTGCCCCAAGTATCTAGTTCTGCAGGAGACTGTGTCAGATATCTGGGGTCAATCTTTGGGGTCACTTGGCACAGAGAAATATTGCAAACTCAAAAGCACCATACATTTCATCATTAGTACTACATCAGGTATTGATCACAAACCTTGTTTTCATCTTTGAAGGATTCCCTATTATGTTCACAATGCCAATTCCAGCATTTTCTCAAACTGCCCACTCTACATGCCCTGTTTGGTCAATGACCTCACACCTTAACTTACTGACATAAGCTTCCTGAACTCTCATCATATTCATCCTGGAATTCCTCTCTGCCTTACTCATCTTTTCTGCCATCTCTCCCCTTGTTTAAAGTCCTTCTTTCTCTACAACTTCACTCCCTCACTGCCGATGTAAGCCTCAACTGCCTTTGTAGAGTTTTGTGTCCTCAACATGCTACTACAATTTTTTCTGCACATCACCCTTGATTTTGACTGACCAGTGTATTTTCTCTCATTGACCTATGATAATGTTGACATATGCAGTCCCCCAGAAACTCTCTTTTACCTTGGTGCAGGCAATCCTATATTGAAATGTTTAGACTCTTACTACCTGAGGGCTCCTTATTGGTCTTTACTGCTTCCTCTTCAAAGGCTTTGTACTTCTACCTCTTCACTTTTCCTCTCCAGAAGGAAGAGTTTCCAAACCTCTGAATAAATGGACAGGCTCCAGAGATTTCCAGGAAACCTCTGTACGTTTATGCCAGATGGTGTTTGCACGTGCCTGTGTGTGTTCATTTGGGTGAAAGCATCCACAACTTTCATCAGATTTCAAAGGGGTCCATGATCCTGCAGGAAACATTAAGAACCCTTCTTCTAGACTTCCTCCTTGGACAGTTTCAGCATCCCCCAAGGCTGAAATGATTGTCTTCCTCCCAATCTTCAGTCCTTTAAGTCTAGCTGAGCCTTGATATTTCTTTCTGGTTACAGGAGTACTGAGCATTAGCAAATATACCCTCTATGGAAGCCCAAACCAGCCAGACACTCGCCTTACCAGCCTTCCTTCCTAGGTACCTATCTGGAGCTCTGTACTAAATGGGGAAACCATCCCCTCCAGGCAGGCCCAGTGAAGTGGGTACCTGTGTTAATAATACGATAGTACTTTTGTGTTTCTTGTTGACTTCAACGTGTACTCCCATCATGCCAAGCTTGTATACAAGCTGATACCCAGGCATCTTTGTCTCATTACCGAGGCCCTCCATGATGTCATCCTGACCTTATGCTTTTAGCATCATAACCCACTAATCCCCTCCACAATGCTTATATGCCAGCCAGACCAGTCTGCTCGTTGTTGCCTGGAGACACCTTATGAATTCCTTCCTCTGCACCTTTGTTCACCATATTTTACCTTCCTAGAGTCTCTGCCTCTTCACACAGGTTTGATTGAATCCTCTACCCTTCCACATCCTAGGTGTAGCTCTGCTTCTCCTCTGAAATATTCTCTAACCACTCCAGTGCTCATTGACCTCAACTTATAAAATCCAGTCCGTATCATACTGTTGACCATTAGCACATCATGGTCTTTGACTCCTAATGCAGTGCCCTAGGACCTTGCTACTCAAAATGTAGTCTACACACCAATAGCATGTATGTCACTTGGGAGCTGATTAGAAATGCAGATCACGTTCCCCACCCTGGACCTACCAAAGAAAGAAATCTGCATTTTAATAAGACCTTCACATTTCTTACAAATGATAAGAGTTTGGGAAGCACTGCCTTTTATCATGCTTTCGTAGTTGTTAAAATATCTTTGTTTCAGTTCCTGAATGTTCCTTATCTTTCATAATTTTTTGCTTTCTAATCATACCTTCTCTGTCCACTCTTGGTTCTCAGAATCCCATATGTCCTCTGAAGATTTTCCTATATTCCCCTCTGAAAGTAAGATATCTCTTCTCTGAATTACTTTGGTATTTTCCTTCTATTACTCATTTTCTACATGTATGTTGCATTAATTGGGTATTTTTTTTCAGAAGTATTAAATCCTCTGCTAGACTATAAGCTTTAAGAGGACAGGAAAGAATTTTGTTCATCTCTGTAACCTTGACAGTTTGCAGCATTGCTCCCGTCACCTAGTAGTTAACAATCATAAAAAAAAAAAACTTGTTGAAGGAATGAATGAATGAATGAGTGAATGAATGGCTAATTTCATAATGAATCCATTTGAATTATGGGGTTTACTTGAAAAAAATGGGATACATAATTGACCATGGGTCATGCTGTTCATAATTGCAATGTTTTTATTTTTCAAGCCAAATATTAATTATCTAAGCTAGTCATGCTGTTTCTTAATGACTTTTAAACCTGTACCACCACAAATACAAAACTGCATGAATTTTTAACAATCTCCAAGTAGTTCATAATTAAACACCAAGTGATTCAACTCACTGAGTCAATCAATGCCTTTGTTTATAGCTTGATTTTCAGCTCTGAAGAGACAAGGAAAAAAAAAAAACACTAACCAAACCACAGCAAACTAAGTCTGAGGATCAAAAAACATAAAACAGTATCTTGCTACAAATTTGGGGTCTGGATGATTAGTAATGAAAGGGAAAAATGTCATAACCACTCAAGTTAATCAATACACTGACTCATCTACTCAAAAAGTTCTAGATGAATCAGAGGATTTTTAGTTTCAAAATTTATGACTCATGTTTCTTCATCTTTGTGGACTTAATCACAGAAACTAAATATTGTGGGGAGAACAAAATGATCCAAATCCAATCTTTTAGCAATGCAAGAAGAAAAAAGAACTTTTGAAATTATAAGTCACCTTCTTTTAGAGGTTTAGTAATTTAAAACTTTATTTGTCAGTTACAAATGACCGAGACCATCCATAGAAGAGATCAGCTTGTAACCACTTTCTTTTTGAGATGAAAATGATGTTGCCTTAAATTAGAAAGTAAATTCTCTTCATTAAGGTGTTCTGAAAGCATTTTGCTTACTGACTATCCTAATGTTGGAAGATGATTTATCTGTAAAATTGACTTCTGAGAAGAAAACCAGAATACTTAGTTATTCAAACATGAAAGGCCCCTCTGGTTTACCCCATGGGCTCAGTGTTCTGGATTCTCCATTGACAATACACTCAAAGTCCACTAACTAAGTTATTAGAGAGAAAAACCAATGTAGCAGGAGGTATCTTTGGTAAGACCTAGATTCATGAACAATGGGGAGGCGGTAGGGCATCGTGGCTAAACACCTGATGGTGAAATTAGACTTATAAGGATACAAATCCCAACTTGCTTTCTTACTGTTTGGTTAACAATGGCTAAGTTCCTTGGCTGCGAAGCAGGGACACTAACCATGTCTGTAGGGACACTAACCATGTCTGTAGGATTAAGTGAGGAAATATATAAAGTGCTAATCAAAGTACCTAGTACTTAGTGAGTTCCCCAACTGCAGGCTTTCCTGGTTGGTATCATAGCTGTCTGCAAGGCTACATCTCTGACCCTGCCTTTCTCATGCTCAATGCCAGACTGTCCTTCTGTGCCATCTTCCCCAACCACGTGGGTTTTATTTTAAGATTTATTTACTTATTTGACACAGAGAGAGATCACAAGTAGGCAGAGAGGCAGGCAGAGAGAGAGGGAGAAGCAGGCTCCCTGCTGAGCAGAGAGCCCAAGGTGGGGCTCTATCCCAGGACCCTGAGATCATGACTTGAGCTGAAGACAGAGGCCCAACCCATTAAGCCTCCCAGGCGCCCCCCCAACCACGTATCTTGGAGATTCATTTGGCTGTTCATCAACTGTACCTTTCTCTAGGTGCCTGCCTTTCTCTTCCTATTCATGTTCACACTGAGCTTATACCTACAGCCTGTCTTTGTCTTACTCCTTTACATACCCCCCCAGCTACCATGCTCCCCAACTTGGGCTGATCTTGCTGATAAGTGGTCTTCAGTCTAACCGTAATCTTCCTCAAGACCTCTACCTAACTTCCTTAACCACATCTCTAATCAGAGTTCTTAACCCCAGGAAGATGAGAAAAGGTACATCAAGAGAAGCAGCACATGGTGTCTAGTGCAATGCTCTCCAAAGTGTGTTATGCACAATGCAAATCCTGTGATTCTTATGCACAAAAAGATAGGTTTTCCTGTTCAAGTAATTTTGGAAAGTTTCATATACTCTTTACACCTATTCAGCTCTGGAGCTTTACAGTGCATCTTAGCATTTAGAGACTCGGACAAACCAAGTTAAATAGAATTCTGTTCGCTGGAAGACATTTTTGCCTTCTGGAAACACCAGTGTAGTAGAAAGTGGTTTGGGTGAGGAGACTTGCATTATAGTCCAATTTATATGTATTACTGAAAGCAGCACTCAGGGTGCCTACAATAAACTTACAACCCCCAAATCCCAATAGATCATGCTATTATTAGCCATTGTCACAAATATTGCCAATCACTGTGGCAAGGGAAAAGAGTGCTCTGGAGTGTATGATATTGATAACTAAGTGATCAGCCTAGAAGTGATGTGTGTCTCTTCCACCAGCCATTCATTGGTGAGTACCAGTCATCTGACCTCGCACAACCATAAAGAAGCCAGGAAGTACCATTCTAGCAACTGCATGGGAGGGGGGAGAAGTGCAAACAGTTGGTGAACAGTACTGATGGCTCCCACTCTGAACTTCAATGTTCCTATCTGTAAAATGGGGAGAAAAATCACCTCTTGTGAAGATAAAAAGAAATATAAATTAAAAGTCTTTGTAAAGTGAAAAGTGCTCTACACATCTAAAGGACCATTGTCAAGGTATCTCATGGGGGTCTTTGCTTTGAGATCAAGATGAGAACATGAGCCACAAATGAACTGTGTGGAAGGGTAGGTAGCTAGAATGTCAAAAAGCAGAGCAGAATTTAGGATGGGGGCCTAATAAGACAAAGTTACAGATAATAGCCAAATGTAAAGAAGAAACCTGTGAGACAAAAGTAAGCTTCAGTCCACTGTGAAAATGAGTATATCTGAATTAATAATGTTTTCCCATAATTGCTCATTGAATTAAGCCACAAAGGAAATCCCATTTTTATTCAGAAATATGATCTTCATAGACAATTTCTCCTCAGGCACACTCTTGGTGCTATTTCCATTTACAAAAACTATTAACTGTCATCTATCCTTCTCTTTTCCACACATAGAAATCATACAACAAAAGCCTTTCAAGAGGGAATACACTTGTGACACCTAATTTTTTACACTCTATTTCAATAGACTGGATTCAGGAAATGCTATGGTTCCATTCATCTGTCATCATGCAGTCCTCCCTTAGCAAACAAGATCTGCATCTACTTGAAAATGACATATACTTAAGGTACAACCCTTACTAAATATATTGATTAAGATATAGTGTAGATGCATCAGAAGCAAATAGGGTAAATTTTCTTAAGAAATTTGGAAAATCCTGCTTATAATTATATTCTTTGGATTAACCTATCCACACCTACTTTTTATTTGTTCAGTGATGCCTTAAATGTTCCAATTGAAGAGTATATGGAGTTTGAATCTGGACAGGCACTTAGCCATGCTCATTAACAGCCAGAGGCTAGGACACCACACAGCTACAAGGACAGTGGGAGGAATAGCTGCATAGGGAAGAAGTAAAGGTGGGAAGGAGATGAATAAAGTCGTGGCAATGGCAGTATAAAATCCCCTCAAAATGCAAAAAGTGACAAAGGAGCCCTATAAGTGAGAATTTTAGTTCAAAGGAAACTTCACAGGGTAGTTTCTAGATAGTTGTTTTTGTCAAAGGAACAAACGCCACAGTAACACTGATTATCTAATAGAAAAAAGTTAAGGGTACCATAAAGAAGGCCACAGATTTGGCCCCCCCAAAAAGTGGAAATGTGCTCATTACAAAGCTCAACAATATCCATAGAGAATTAAAAATGACATGGCACCCTATGAAGCAAAAAAAAAAAAAATCAGAAAGTGGGGCATCCCATCGAAAATTATCAAGCATGCAAAGGAGAAAAGTAATACCTATAATGAGGAGAAAAACCAATCAGTTGAAATGGACCTGGAATTCATACAGATGATAGAATTAGGAGATAAGAACAGTAAAACTCTCCTTCATATATTTCGGAAACTAGTGGAAACACTGAACATTCCATAGAGACATGGAAGACATACAAAAAAGATCCAAAATGAACTTCTAGGGATGAAAATAATGATGTCTGAAATGAAATATATCCTGGATTAGGATTAGCAACAAATTCAACAATGCATGAGAGAAGGTTAATACATCTGCTAGACATAGACATAGGAATCATCCAAAATAAAACAAAGTGAAGAAGGAATCCTGCCACAAAATTTAACAAGAGCCTTTATGAGCAGTAAGTCAGCTTCAAGCTGCCTGATATATGCATAACTGGAGTTAGAGAGGGGAAAGAAAAAATACTTGATGAATTAATACTAAGAAAATTTCTAATTCTGAGAAAAAGTACAAGCCCTCAGATCCAAGAAAAAACTACTACTGAGTAATCCAATTTATTGGTGCAAATCAGGGTAATAACAGAGGACGTAGTTAGAATTGGTCCCATTCTGGACATGTTTTGATGGTGGAGCCAATAAGATTCTCCAATGGTTGGAATTTGAAGTGTGAAAGGATTCAAGGATCACTCCAAGGTTTTTGTCCAGAGGACCTGGAAGACTAAAATATGGCAAATGAGTCTCATTTGAAAGGGGCCCAGTTGGAATGGGAACCATCAGCTCAGACCTGAGCTGACAATTTCTCAACTTTATTTGGAAATGTATTTCTGTTTTAGTTTTTACTTACAGCCTTTGGTGTCCAAAACAACAACAATAAATAGTTAAGATGAAAATTATTCACACTGTCACTTCCAGGGATAGGCCAAACTAACTTCCAGAATGGTTCTCGAATGGGAATCTCTTGACTCTTTTCATCTAACTGGATTCCCAGCCCACATTCAGACAGCATGAATGCTCATCAAAGATACAGTTATCTAAGCATCCAAACGTTGTGGTTTGCCCTTTCATAATTATAACTCCTTTCTTAGAAACAGAGAGGACAAAAGAATGCTGCACACATCTCATTTGCCGGCAGCTTACCAGAACGCAGTGGCCAGAGCTCCTTTTCCTTTGTCCTCCCAATTGGCTGTGGCAGAATGGCTTTGCAGCATCATTTACAATTCTGGAACATTTTATGCCTCCAGGTCCTGCCTAGATGTGTCCAGGAATGTATGTGTCACTTGCCAGACTGGCAGATACAGGAATGGCAGGGGCCATTTCTTTTTTAGGTGAATTAACATCATGAATAGGATTCAGGTATGACAGAAGGTAGGAAAATTAGGTATCATGATATTTCACTGGTGGTATATTTATAAATGGATGGCATGACTGCCATATTTCTCATCAGGTAAAGAAAGAAAAATAACTCATTTTTTTAACTCATTACAAGAAAGGAAATTTTTGAGGGGAATAATTTTGCATAATTTTGCACCTTGGAAGCCTCCCCACAGTGTTGGACTCAAGACCTGTGCTTTGAGAAGACTTCCTGGAACCGTCCAGAAGAGTGAGGTCCCAGATGGCCCCTTGGTACATTGCATTCAACTCTATAGCAAATACAGGTTGGTCTGTGGTGAGAGGTCAGCATGCTAACATGAATATAAGCAACTTTTTGATTCAGTAAATTCCATGAAGGCCTGTAATGCACTGTGCCAGAAGCAAGAGGTGGATTGGGGAGTTGGAGTGGGGTGGGTGTGGTAAAGGGAGGTTGGAAGAGGAGAATACAAAAGATGGATTACGGTCCTTGCTTCCAGATGCTCACATGCTAGTGGAGAAAAGAAGTACCCAAACAACTGTATTATGAGATCAACTGACTGAATTTGGTTCCGCTCACAGAGTGTTGGCTCAGAAGTCTGTGAGTCAACTTTGACTTTTTGACATTTTAGGATGGAGGCAATGGACAGCAGAGGCCCATCTCTACCTGGGAGTTTCCACAGCCTGATCTTGTTAGAATTGCCTGCCTCTGTCTCCAGCAGGCCAGTAGGTCATTTTAGCCAAGACGAGAACAGTCAGAAATAGCCATGGATCTGCTGGCTTACGTGAAGGGAAACCAGGCCGACTCCCACCCAAGCTGACATACAGTCGAAAGTGAAAGTTTTCTTGGGTCTAAAAAATTTTCATAACTCTCCTCAGGATGTGTTTCATTTTTGGGCCCTGTTTGCATGCTTCACGGCTTCCTAGTTCTACTAAAAGCAGAAGTGCCAAAATATTTTAATAAAGTTTCTTCTTATGGCACAGAAAGGCCAGGTGTTAACAGTCAACAGCATGGCAGGAAGAGGACGCAGACATTCCCAAGGGACTAAACCTTCCCTCCAGGAGCAGCCACATGATCCGGCCACGACCTTTGTGTCTGCCTTTTTTCTACTGTATGCTTTGAATTTATGGGGCAGGCCCATTTGGGATCCTGAAGCACTCTGCAGATAAGGACACAGATTGATTTTCCATTTATAGGTTAAGAAAATTGAAATGCAGAGATATGCCCTGTCCCCAGCAGAGTCACAAGGGATAACATTCTTGGTCCCTCATTGATTCACAAAATAGGGGTGGTTCTCTTGAAGGACAGGGCTGCTATTACTTACCTCTCCCTCTGCAGAAACTGCTGTGTTGATTCATCAAACTATCACATATTTATCTGAAATTAATTTGAAAATTAGGTTGCTAAATCAGGAGCTACAAGTGTCTGGGATACTATAAGACCACTGTGTTAATGACATTGTCTTTAATAAATAGCGACATCTTCTCACCCAGCACCCCCCCACCTTGAAAAGATTTAAAGAAGTCTTTAGGCTTTGGTCTATGCCAATGTGGGGAAATTCAACTTTAGCTTATATTCACCAGCAGGGACCAATGGAAACAGGAGTAAGGAGTGGAGTTTCTAGTAAAGAGTCTGGCACATTAAGGAACCACAACTCTGGCTGGACTACATGGGGGCACTGGGGTTGGACAGCAGCTGAAACAGAAGATATATACAAGATCCAGATCACAAACAGCCTTACAGCTCATGTAAAGAGTCTGGACTTCTCCCATGAGCACAGGGGGAACCACTAAAAGGTTTTAAATAGAGAGTTAAGTGGTTGTGTTTGGGGGATTTTTTTTTTTCTTTACTGTGGTGGGGGATTAATTAAATGTAGCATCTTATTTATCTTGACACATCTGATACCAGCTAGAATAGTGGCAAGGATATTTTATGTGCTCAGCAAGTATTAGCTGGGAGATTATATATCATGCTGTTATGAGAATTAATGAAATAATCTTGTAAAGGGCCAGAAAATAAGTTCATGGTATAAAAGGCACTGTGCATGCCCAAGTCATTTTTGGATTGTTTGTTCCCCCATTCCACCTTACAGAGTTCAATGATTCCTATAGAAAAGGGGCCACTTTAAACCTCTGTGAATCTTCCTCTGTTACATAGTGCTTAAAGCAGGAGCACACCCCCCACTTACTGCGTGTCATGATCGTAATTTTATAGTGATTTGTGTTTATTTGAGAGTCACCTCTCTTTTCCTCTAAAGTTTTGAAGTCCTTGAGAGGAGGGACCATATCCATTTTTGCTTACTGCTGTACTCCCAACAACTAGCACAGAGTATGGCACATAATGACGCTCAATAAATACTTATGAAATGAATCAATAAATGAACAGATGGATAAAGTGTTACTGGGAAAAACCAATAATCCCAACTGGAAAAGATATGCAAAAACTTCCTGGACATTTGAGCTGGGCCTCGGAAAGGAGGAAGTTCTTCCAAAGTAGGATTGTGGTATGGGGGTTGGGGGGAAGGACAGGGAAATTCTTGGAAGAAAGACAAGAATAGACATAACACCCCCAAGGACAAAAACTGCACAGAAAGTTCAGGGAACAGTGAGTGGTTGGCTGTGGTTGGCACATAGGATGTGTGCAGGCTGGGGGTAGGCAATGAAACTGGAGAAGGAGAGAACCAGAGACAGCGGGACATGAAAGCAATGACAGTAATGCCCATTTATGCATGGTGTAGCAGGGAAGCTCTTGACATGCATCATTTCTGGTCCTCACAAGAACCTGTAATAGTGGCATGGCAAGTGTGGTCCTAGGACCAGCAGCACTAGCATCAATATCATCTAGAAACTTGCTAGAAATGCAACTCCTTAAGTCCATCCCAGACCTACAGAGTCAGTAGCTCTGAGGATAGGTCCCAGCACTCTGTATTTGAACAAGCCTTCCAGGGAATTCTAACACACACTCATGCATGAGAACCACTGCCCTATAAGTTAAGAATTCTTATCCAATATTTTACAGGTATAGAAATTAAAATTCTTCTAAAAAGGTTGGGGGCACTTGGGTGGCTCAGTTGTTTAAGCGTCTACCTTCAGCTCAGGTCATGATCCCAGGGTCCTGGGATGGAGCCCCATATTGGGCTGTTTGCTCAGTGGAGAGCCTGCTTCTCCCTATCCCTTTGCCTGCCACTCTGCTTGCTTGTGAATGCTCTCTCTTTGTCAAATAAATAAATAAATAAATATTTTTAAAAAAGAAATTAAATTCAGAGAGGTATAGTAACTTACATAAGGTCAAATAGCCAATTAATGATCAGGTTGATTTGTCTAACCCCCAAACCCCTGATATTCTTCTAATATCATTCTGCCTTGCTCCTGGCAGGATTTTTTTTCTGAACACACTAGTGAGTCACACAGCATTTTTAATGAAGAGAATGAGTTGATAACATTTATATTTTAGAAATATCATCCTGGTGACATAGAAGGTAGATTGTAGGGGAATTCTTAGGCAAGGGGATCGACTGGGTGGCTGTTGGTATAAACCAGCAAGAGATAATGAAGGCCATATGATCATCATTTCAGATCTGAGAATACTGAGACAAAACATATTTTTGTTGCCCCATTTACTCTTAAATCATTGAAGGATAGTATCTTCTGAGACAGATCAGAAATGATCATTCTGACTTGTGTATCATTTATCTCCAGAATTAAAACATAAAAACCTTGGTGGAGTAAGGATGAGTTGGAGTTCCAGAAAATGAGAAAGGATAAACTCCTGACCTCCTGCAGGGAACCAACATCTGTGTACATCTTGCATGGAGTCTTAGAGCATGGCAAACATGATACCTACCCAATGAATTCATTCATTCGCCTCTCTCAACCTCTGATTGCCTGTGCTCATCAGTCTGGCACATACTGCTTTCTCCATCTCCTTTTGATTTGGATCTCTGGAGGACTGGGTTTTATTAGTCCTTCAATCACGGCCCTTTATCTTGGGTCTGCACAAAGGTCTTCTCTTGTTTTATTTATGTATTTACTCCCTTTCATCACCACCTCCCAATCTCATTTCCCATGGCCTTGTGCGTAATCATTCTAATGTAGTCCATGTGTATCCTTGTGTTTGTATGTGTTCTTATAAAATACAGAGTCATTTTATATGCACATATTTTAACTTCTGCAAAGGTACTGCATTATATGTGCTATGCTGTTTTGCATTTATTTACTCAACATTAGTTAGACCCATCTGATCTGTTACTTACTGTTACATAATATCCCATGGTGTGCTTACTCATACTACACCCTGCCAATCCACTCCCACAGAGGTAGACACACAGATAATCTCCAGCTCCCCACAACAATTATAATTGTCAGTGCTGCCATGAACATCCTTGCTAGTGTCCCCCATCGACCCTTTGAGCTGCACACTCAGGGACTGAATCCCTATGACATGGAGTATGTGCTGAATGTGATCATGTGCTAACCAGATTGCCACCCAGAATGGCTGCTCCAGTCTCCACTTCTGCCAATACTACATGAGGGCTTCTTGATCCCACATCTTCATCCATATTTGCCATTTTCCACTTTTCAAACTTTGTCTTTCTACTGGGTGATACCATTGTAGTTTTAATTTATATTTCTCAGGTGTCTAGTGAGTTTAAGCATCTCTTCAAATACTTTCTAGCTCTTTGGTTTCTCTCTTCTCTCTCCGCATTCTCTGCTCAAATGTAAATTTTTAGCCCTGACCCTTTGCTGCCTTCCATATGCACATAACCAGATATACTCTTGCATTTCTCATAAAACATCTCAACTATAACATATCTAATTTAGACCTTTTATCTCCCACCATATATCGGCCAAATATCATAGACTGTCATTTCCAGGAGGGCAACACCATATCTGTCCTAGTTACCACTATGTCTCTGGGACCTAGCATAGCACATGGTATTCATTAAATATTTGCTGAATAAGTGATTTCTTTCATTTTGACTCAACTGCCTAGGAAGCTGAGCAGCCAAATACCAATCAGAATGTGAAGATACAGACCAAGAACTGATTGAATATTTTTTTTTAGCCCCATATTGCCTAGCGTAATATCCAGGATGTAAAACATGCATGATAAATAGTACTGGACTTACAGCAAATATACAGTATTTTGAATATGTTGAAAAGAGTTTCTGTGTGAGCACGGCTTTGTATATACACAGAACTTCCCCCTTTCCTTGGTGGGATTGTTGCCTACACCATGATCCATATTCCTTTAAAATATTATGGTATGGCCCAAATTATGAAAACTCCTGGAAGACCACACCCCTGAAGGCACCTGGGTTCCAAAATTAGTGGAAAACAGTTAAAGAAAAGGACAATAGAAGAGCTATGTAAAGGACAGTTTTCATCTGCCACTGAGTTCGGTCCTTGGTAGGCAGATCTGCTTTGCATATCAGCAAGAGCTGACTTCACAGATTAGAAACAGCCATTTAGAGAGAGGAAGTAGTCTGCTCTGTGTGGCTGAAGGAAGATGAGGCAAAGTAGAGACACTAAGGGTCAAGATAGACCTTATAACAGTAGTCGCCAAAGTATTAGAAATAAGGCTCTTAAACACCGGTGTGCTTCAGAAACACTTGGGGTAAATATATTAAGAAGCAGATTCTCAGACCCCATCACAGATATTATTTTGAAGGTCTAGGATTGGGTTCAGGAATCTACATTTTATCAAGCATACTATGGGACTGGATCACATACTGAGAAAACTCACACTAGAGAGACTGACCCAAACAATAGTCTAGAACAAAGACTGAAGAGGTCTTTGTAATGGATAGTCTGTCTTTGACAGTGAATAGAAACTCAGCTCCCAACAAATAGAAAAAGACAAAGAATAGTTTGGGGACAAGGATAGGGTCCACAAGCCAAGAATCATAGAATCTTCCCGATCCAGGGGCAGAAGAAGTGATTACGAGGTCAGAGAAGGTCATGAAGCTTAGGTGCTTAGGTCTTTGAGGCTTACCTCTTCTAAATCTAATCAGAAGCTTCTCCTTCCAAAACTCATTTATCCGTTCATTAATGTAAAAAGTACCTGATACATTGTTTTGCACAGAGCAGGGATGCCACAAATACTATAAATTATTGGATTAAGCATGGGACATTATCAAAGAATATATAAAAGTCCCTTATATAGCCCTTTGCTTGAAAAGATGGTAATCTACTGGGAGAGAAAAACATATAGGTAAAACTCTAGAATCTTTTCCAAATGATAGACAATGAGTTCTGATAATGGGGAACAAAGTAGCATCTAAAGTTCCAAGGAGGCAGTCATGAAACTATCAGATAGGTATCAGAGTGGGAAAGATTTCTTAGAATACATCAATCTGGCACTGGGTCTTCACAAAAGCAATGGGAACCAGAATCTTATACTACATGAGTGTACTGTTGTATCACCTGTGTAATATAAAAGATGTGATGGGATGTGACTAACAAAGAGAAGAAAGGAAAGACAGGAGCAAAAGCAAAGCACAGGGCTAAGGATGAGACTTTCCTTCTTATTTATGTTTGGAGACGGATCCGGGTTTGGGCTGGAATATAAGAAAGACTTTTTGTATTATCTTTGCAATATTCTCTTTAAATCTTCTGAATTCCACTTCTGATGTCCTGCACTACTGGAATATAAGCTGTACAAACTCGGTCATCTGTAGGGACTCTACCACTTGTGATGAAACAAAAATCCCCAAGACTCAGGTCACACCAAAGCATTGAGCAGGACTCTAGCACACCATGCTAACATTTCATGGGACAAAAGTCATTCTGGTCCCTGCCAGGAAGTGGTCCAAAGCATACTTCTGATTTCTGACCTGTGTGAATCTCGGAGGCAATGAATGGCCACACCAGAGAAGCTACCTAAAACCCGGGTATCAGTAGGAAATAGAGAGAAGAAGATCACATTATACCTATCTCCATCCCTGTCTCTACGGACATCTATATTTAAACCTATATGCACATGTGCAGATATATATATTTATATTCTTGCTTCTTTCCAAATTAAAACAGTGAAATTCCTGGTCATAGATTTAGTGGGGTCCTCCAAGTATTGTCCAGGAGCTCTTTAAAATCTTCAGGAGGCAATTTGCATTTATAAAATACAACGTTGACCACATTCATTCACTCCTATTTTATATTTATATGGTGACTTTTGTACTAGATATTCAAATGCGTTTCATTATGCTTTATGACTGTAGTTTGCATACTGAAATAATATTTGAACTGAGGCACTTGGGAGTGATTTATAATGTTTTCCAGCAGTTCCTATGCTTTCGAATGAACGCGATAGAGATCCATACAATAGGAGAACTTTAACTGCCAGGTTTGTCTCAAACTCAAACTCGGCCTAAGCCTTTCATAAAAATGATGGGCTGATACTAATACAAAGATGATAGCAGCCTGGTCACAATTATGATTGGGGTGAAGTCAGGCCTCCCCAGCTACACCTGCTATGGTTGGGATGGGCACTTGTCTCCCTCCCTTGGTCTAGGTTTAAGGCCCACCTAGATCCCCATGGCCTGGGTCTCTGGGCTTCCACTGAGACCAGTGGTGCAAGGTGAGCCCATGAGTCCTGAGTTGGAGATTCAGTCACCCTCTCTCCAAGCTGAGACCAAACCTGTTGCGAGACGTGGAGAAGGGAGAGTGTTTGAGCTGCTTTCTAGACTCAAAAGCATTTTCCATAAACTGAGGTGGCCTAGGATTTGGTCAGGGGGCCTTTCAGGGGCAGAACTCACTAGGGGTCCACCCAGCTTTCAACTCAGCTCTCCAAAGTGAAGCCCCTATTTGCAGGCTTACTGTAGTAGCATTCCTCGGGGGATTACATTTGAGAAAGGGCTTCAGTTACTAAAAGAAAAAGAAAAGAATTTGAAAACCAATGTACTACATGGTGTATCAATTTCTCTTTACCTTGGCATGTCTTCTTAAAGCCTTTAAAAGAGGTAACTAAGGTTAAAGGAGTTCATAAGGGAAGGGCCCTGATCTAATAGGGCAGGGGTCCTTATGAGAAGAGGAAGAGATACCAGGGCTGTACACAACACAGAGTCAAGGCCATGTGAACACACAGTGAGAAGGTGGGCACCTGCAAGCCGAGGAGAGAGGCCTCAGGAGAAACCAAACCTGCTGACACCTTGACCTTGTACTTCCAGCCTCCAGAAGTAAGAGAACATAGATTTCTGGTGCTTAAGAAACCCAGTCTGTGGCATTTTGTTATAGTAGTCCTAACAGACTCATAAAAGCCCCTAATGATTCAACATTTAACTTGTTATTTATTGAGCACCTACTATGTATGAGGCATGTTTCAGCCCTAGAGATATAATGGGAAATAAAACAGACACAAATCTCTTTATTTTCAGGTCACCTCACAAGAGGCAGTCTCAGAAGCTAAACCACCCAGGTTCTGCTACCTACTAGTGATGTGACCTTGGGCTAGCTACTTAAACTTTCCATGTCTTGGTTTCCACATCTACAAAGTGAGTAAAATAAGAGTAACATTAGAGCTGTTGTGAAGATTTAAAAAATTATTAATTGAAAAAATTATTATATGCAAAGCATTTCAAATAGTACCTGGAAGAGAGAAAGCATTAGCTATTATTATGTTTACATTGTAGTCCACATGGAATATGTATATATATATATATATATATATATATATATATATATATATATATATATATATATATATATATATATATATAACCTAATCCCAAGTAGTAGTAACTGCTATGAAGAACAATAAAGCATGTAGGGGATTGAGAAGGATGGGGATGGGAAAGACCTCTTAGAGCATCTTTTAAGCATAGTCCTGAATATTTATTAGCTCTGAATAAAGTGAATTAAACTGCATAAACTCAATTATTTTCCTGAATAAACTGAGCAAACCAATCATGCACAAAACATTCTTAGCAGAGAGAACATTAAATTGCAAAGGCCCTGGGGTTGGAGGATGTTTGGCATGTTATCTGAACCATAAAAAAAGCACTGTAGTGGACCTCAAAATTTCTTACCATGAGAAACAAAATTTTGCTGTTAAGTATGTATGGTGATGGATGTTAATTGGACTTACTGTAGTGATACTTTGTCAATATATATACAAATATTAAATCACTACATTGTACACCTGAAACTAATATAATGTTATGTTGATAAACTTTAAGGAAAAAAAGAAAAGAAAAGAAAAGAAAAACAAATCAAATACCAATGAGGCAGAGCAATATGAGTAATGTAGAGAATGAACAAAGTTAAGTCAGGGAGGTGAGGAAGACCAACTAATAGGTTTGATTAGGCCAGACCTCCCCCAACTTCCTGATACATAGCAATCACCTTGCATTAAATATACCAATTGCCAGGGCTTTTCTTGCAGAAATTCTGATCTCATAGTCTCAACGTCTACTTCATGGAAGAAGGTACTGTTTTGAGCACTAAGGACACCTTGATGGAAAAAGCACACAGACAAAAAATTCTGTCTCAGTGGGGCTTATTTTAACAAGAGAAGAAAGAAAACAAACATTTTTAAGAATCATTTAGCATGTTCAATATTGCTACAATTTGTACGGATGAAACATAATCTACTAAATGGAAGTAGCAAGTGTTGCATTATGTCATGCTGGATGAGCAAGTCTGGGTTGGAGATATAAATTGGGAGTTGTTAGTGTGTAGATGGTATTTAAAGTTATGAGACTCACTGAGATCACCATGGGAAAGAGTGTAGACACTGACTCAAGACAACTCCAGTGTTTAGACCCTGGGGAGGTGAGATGGCATCCTCCAAGGAGATTGAAGAGGAACAGGCAGCAAGAGAAGAAAAGCAAGAGTTTGGGCATCCTGACTGTTGAGAAAGCATTTCCAGGAGAAGAGATACTCAACTGTGTCAATAAGCTGCTGCTAAGTCAAGTATGAGGAGAACTAAAACTTGACCATTCTATTTAGTACAGTTCATCAGTTTAACAGGAGGGAAGACAGACAGATAGATTTCATGGTGGGAGCCTGAGGAAACTGTTCTGATTGCTTCTATTTCCTTAGTGAAGAAGAAATGTGGTTATCTGCTGAAATGAAGATGAACAGCAGGAGGTGGAAGTTTGGGGAGTCAAGAGAAGGTAAAAAATAGTTATCTTGGACAGTGGGAAAGTGTAAGGACCTGGCAAATAGTGTGTGGTTGCTGAGCCACATGAAAGATCTATGTCAGGGTCATGATTGTAAATTCAGAGTCAAACCAGGAAGAATCTTTGTGGGGTTTTTTCTCACTCGCAAGCAGTTGTGCAAGTACAGTTGCAAAGCAGGTTGTAGTGTTGCTATACACAGTGAAAGGGGAGCAAAGGAGTTAAGGATGTATACAGGAGGAGAGAAAGGACACCAGGTAGAAGAAAGTGAAAAGTATGGAGGATCAGAGGACTCCAGGATCTTCTACAGCTAAAGGGGCAGTTGGAAACCAGGTATTTGAGGGAGTCACCCGAATGACAGGGAGTAGCAGAAGGAGACTAGGATGTGTGAAACTATAGTTGTGAGGGTTGCAATTACTGGCAATGACAAGAGCTCAGGTATGGCCCTGGGGGTGCCTGGTGATGGGGAGGAAAACGAGCCTACTGGACAAAGGGAAGAGGTCAAGGACCTGAGAAGCCAGGGTGTTGGGAGGACCATCTATGTTGGCGCTGGAATCACTAGGAATTAATACAGGAGTAGCACTGGAGACAGTGACTGTGAGCGAGGAGCTAAAAATCATTAAAGAAAAAGGAAACTAGGGAAGTTACTTCAAGGACTGGTAGCAAAGAATAACAGTGTGATACGGGGAGCATATTGTCTTCTGGCATGAGATTGAAAACTTTTAACAAAAACTCTGCGTGGGACACCTGGGTGACTCAGTCGGTTAAGCATCAGACTCTTGATTTCGGCTCTGATCGTGATCTCAGGGTTCTGGGATGTAGCCCTGCATTGGGCTCCTCACTCAGCAGGGAGTCAGCTTGTCTCTCTGTCTCTCTGCACCCCCCAACTCATGCTCTTTCTCTCTCTCTCTCTCTCTCTCAAATAAATAAATAAAATCTCAAGAAAAAAGAATATAGGGCCATTCACTGTATGACAAATCAAGTTACTGCTCTGTGGGAACTAGTCATCTTGGAGGAAATAAATGGAAACATGAACTTGTCATTTTCCCTGGCAGATCATTGCAGAAGTCATTAACATGGTCATACACTCATTCACAAAATAATTGGTAACTGCCTTCTATGTACAGTCACTGTTATAGGCATTTAAAAGATATAACAGGGAAGAATCCAGACAGAGGCCCTGATCTGACAGGAGAGAGATTGAATCTAAGGAGTGAGACTGAAATTAAGCAAGTAAGCACATATAAAAGTGACTTCTGGAAGGGCCAAGTGCCTTAAAGATAATAACATGGAAACTGAGAGGGTTTATTCTATACCAAACATTCTTCTAAGTGGCTTTATTTATGTAGCCTACATAAACATTATAATAATCTTGTAAGTCTGGTACTATTATTATCACATTTTACAGATGAAGAAACTGAGGCCCAGGGAGATTAAATAATTTATGAACGTGGGTGAGTTATTTAACTTCTTTGTGTTCTAGTTTCTTCCTCTATTAAAATAGGAATAGGGTTGCTTTGATGCCTAAGGGAGTTAGTTATATGTGTAAGGCACTCAGAACAATCCCCAGCACAGAGTAAGTGATAGCTATTATTCCCATCTTCTAGGTGAGGGTGTTACCCAAGTTCACACACTGAATAAGTGAAAAATGGCAGCTCTGTCTTCCTCCAAAACCTGTATCCTTTGTAACACGGCATCTGTGTGCATGGGCAATCAGGAGTTAATGATAGGCTAAAAATACATTTTACTTCAGCTCCATTCTCCACGCCTAGAGATACTCGGCAAACTGTATTGCAGAATTAGGACATGTGCGGTGTTAAACCGTGGCACAGAATCACAAAGAAACAACTAGAGGAGAGAAGGGCATTTGGTAACATGAGAAAAAAGTGAGAAATAAGCAATATGTCTCTGTTTTTCTCATCATCGGATAACTTGCAATATCTCATGACTATATTACCATTTCTACAGATTTTAGAGTTTAAAGAGCGTATAAAATAGCATATATACAGGCAATGCTTGGTGAACTGACAGTAGACATCAAGGGCCTATTTAACAGTCACAATTCAGGAAGAAAGTATGCCAGGGTTGGTCCAGCTCTAATTTTCCCAGTTCTGTGCAATCAAGGATTCCATCAGAGACCAGCCAAACAAATATTAATCAGTGTAAACTCCAGGTCACCCTTGAGGGAAGCTCTCAGGGGCAGGTGCGGTATAGTGGCCTCATGTGAGTGACCGAGCTCCCCAGCACTGTTATTAATATCCAACAGCACAGAAGACAGGAGGAGACTCCTGGCCTTAATTCTAGCTTGTCACATAGAACAGTCTACAGCCTGTGTATTTAGTAGTCAGAGAGAGTCATTCTTATTCTGTGATTTTTAGTAGGCACATTTCCATCCCAAAAACGTGTATCACACAACCATCTGGGAACCCAGGAGCCCCCAGGAATCTGGAAGGGGTCTTGTATTTTCAAAGCATTTCCTCCAAGGAAGGAAATGGGTGTCCTTAGTTTCTGGTGCTCCAGGTATTTGGGGCAGTCTTTCTATTATGAGCAAACAAACAAAAGACTACCCTGTTCCCTGTTCTTTACACTTAACAAACTTCCTCTCCTCCTCCACCAATGGCATTTACTTTGAGGTATTGATTACATCTCCTGCAAGCAATGCCTCCTAGGATGTTTGCTATGGCTAAGTGGCAAGAAAGAGAAAGACATAACCATGAGTCCCCAGTGGAAACCAGCAAGTCAGCTTCCTTTGCATCTCACATTCC
Organism: Lontra canadensis; assembly: GCF_010015895.1. NCBI lineage: Eukaryota > Metazoa > Chordata > Mammalia > Carnivora > Mustelidae > Lontra > Lontra canadensis. The sequence continues at coordinate 203,658 of NW_022631172.1, forward strand.
TGGCAAGGCTCATACCAGCAGTGTATGGTGCATGCAGGGCCAGGCTCCTGTCCAAGCGTCTGACAGCAAGTGTCATCTTGCCTCGTATTCACTTGTTGGCTGTCCATGTCTTCCTACAGCCTGGGAGCTCCCAAGGCTAACTCATCCCTGGTTTCTTAGAACGTGGATCAGGGCCCAAGGGAGAGTGGACAAGAGGTGGAGAAAGAGAAGAGAGGAAGGAGAAGGGAATGGAGGGGAGAAATAAGTGTGGGTCCCTGTGGCAGCCAGCAAGATGGAGGGAAGTCACACCACAGGGTTTCCATTTCCAGTTTGCCCTGCCTAGTTCACTCAAGAGGCAGAGGGACTGGAAGCTTCATGAGCTTTCCAGCATTCTAGTTTAAAAAAAAAAAAAAGGACGGTCTTTGATTGCTCTATCCAGAGCAGCAATGGCCACGCAGAGGTCTCCTTAAAGATCCTTGGAGCTCCCCAGATGAAGAGAAGATGGACAGCAGCAGAATTAGCAAAGGATTCTGAAACTGTGAATTTTTTTAGTGTACCTCCTTCCCTTCTTAAGCTTTCTGCTATGATTTCTTTTTCCTCAGTTCAATTCTTAAAAACTTATTGATGGCCTCTTACTAGGTGAAAAGATCCAGGGGCGCCTGGGTGGCTCAGTCAGTTAGGCATCTGACTCTAGATGTCAGCTCAGGTCATGATCTCGAGGTCCTGGGATTGAGCCCAGAGTCAGGCTCCATGCTCAGCTGGGAGTCGGTTTGAAGATTTTCTCTCTCCCTTTCCCTCTGCCCCTCCCTCTCCTTGCATGTTCTCTCTCTCACTCTCTCTAAAATAAATAAATAAATCTTAAAAAAAAGAAAATATCCATTTTTCTATTGCATTCAGAAACATAAGCATCATTTCAGACAATTTGTCTCCAAACCTTCAGCAATCATTAATGCATCAATCTCACTGTTGTGTAGCGGTTTCAGTCTTTTACAAGGTCAACTTCAGAATTTTCAAGGCTTTGTGACAGCAACAAATAGTGTGAGAAACAGCTCTCTCCAAGTGCCAAGAGAGGCATCTGCTGTGAGCCCCCCACCCACTGGTCAGTTAGGAAGGCCACCCTCCACCCCAAACCTCAGCTCTATTCAGCTTTCTATATTGCCATGGACCAAAGCTCCCTCAGAAACAGTATCTCGTGTGGAGTCTTCCATATTATTGCACTCCTCTGAAAAACCATCCATCAAGTGTCTCAGTTATTAATTTAACCAAAGGGACTGTGGAAGTTGGCCGTGGACTCTACAGGATGAAACCGAAGGAGGATGATTTGGTCCAAAGCCAAATATCTTGATTTTTCTTTTCCACCTAAAAAAGATTTTATTGGATAGATGTTCTGGGCCTTCTCTTCAGACTGGTTGCTGTTTAATAGAAGGTGAATCAGAATTTAAAAGGCATTTAGAACCATCGCCTGTACCCAAAGTACCATAAGTGCGTTCCTCTGGGACAAGGACCATTTATACCACCCATCTACCTATCTCTGTCTCCCCAGTGTACAGTCCACAGCACATGAACTAACGAATGAACAACATGAAGAGCAAAGAACTCTTAGGAGAGCCATTACAGCAGTGTTCTATAAATTTCTCTGACAATTAGAGTTACATGTCCACTTGTTAAAAATTTGGATTACCCAGCACCCACCCCTGACTTCCTGATTGCCAGATCTATAAAGGAGGGGACTGGAATCCATATGTTAAACAAGCCACTCTGGTGATTCTTTAAAACTGTACAATTCACTGGCTTTTAGCATATTCTCAGAGTTGTGCAACCACCACCTCCATTCAATTCTAGAACATGCTTGTCATCCCCAGGAGGAAACCTTATACCCATTAAGCAGTTGCTTCCCTTTCCCACTCCTCCATGTCCTGATAACTGCTAATCTAGTTTTTATCTCAATGGATTTGCCTATTCTTGACATTTAATTTAAGTAGAATCACATAACGTGCAGCATTTGTGTCTGGCTTCTTTCAGTTAACATGACATATTCAAATTTCATCTATTGTATTATGTGTCTCAGGGTGCCATTCCTCTTCAGGGCTGAGTAGTATTCCATTGTGTGGACAGACTGTATTTTGTTTAACCATCTGCCAGTTGATGGACATGTGGGTTGTTTCGATTTGGGGACTATTATGAATAATGCTACTATGAGAAATCATTGTGAGGACACCTGTTTTCAATTCTCTTGCAGTGTGTTGGCAATGATCAACATCCCTTCCCCACAGTGGTCATTCTAGTCAGAAATCTGTGTGAACCTTTTTTTTTTTTTTTCAAGTTTACTTATTTTTTTTTTTTTAGTTGTCTCTACAATCAACGTGGAACTCAAACTTGTGACCCCAAGATTAAGCATTGCATTCTCTTCTGACTGAGCCATCCAGGTGCCCCTTGTGTGAACCTTTTCAAACAATTTTTTCCCAGGGGTTTGAAGGAGTGTATAGGTTGAGCTGCCATATCTGAACAATCCATAATTGGTGAGGTCCTGTCAGCCACTGGGTTGAGTAACTACTTCTCCCAAACAGTTACAACCCATTGAAAGAGAATGGATTGCTTCTTGGGGACCCTCACTCATTTAGCATGAGTTGAAGAGTGGATAATATAACCATTGACTCATCTACCTGGAGGAAGTTAAAGTCACGTCCATTTCTCTGTTGGATACCCTAGAGTAGCATTGAGTGCTCTTTTTCTTGGAAACACTCTCCACTCAGCCGACTGCTATCATTGTTGAACTCGAACATTTGAAGGAGAAACAGTCTGCAAACAGGCACCAACTTTTCAGTGCAGCATGAGTTGTAGGGGCAAATGTCCACTGGGGACTTATTTTCTAGGCACCAAATACTGATTGAAGGTGTAGTTAACTATGTATGAAATTTTAGCTCCCTCAATTAATCGGGGGCACTACATTATGGCTGCTCCAAAGAGCAGAAAGACTTTATGAAAATTGAACCCATTAAAGGGAATTCTCCCAGGTTAGGAGCAATAAACTCCAGCAGCCTGCAATAATAATGACCTTTAGCAAGAACAGCTAACTTCCCTGTCAGTGGAACAGGTATCAGAGGGCTGCATTTGAGGCTGGGCAGAAAGAGCTGGCAAAAGGCCAATCCGGTTAGGCTAGACCAACTATTAGTCCTAAAATAAAATTGGACTAAGTCTGGTTTCTTACTCAGCATTCACAATATTAATTGCTTTCTTCTTTTATTCTTTTTTTAAAGATCTCAGACAATAAATATATTTTCTATATTGGCCAGTGGCTTCTCCTTCTGAAAGCAATGACTCTGTAGATTAAACAAGCCCCTAGTATAGATGAGGGACTCAACAGGTGTTTTGAATGAATGAATTGATGACAACAGGGTTTACCAAGGAAATAGACCTTGTCTTTAAAAGCTTACAATAGCCATAAATGAAATTCTAGAAAGTTTTCATTGTTACAAAATTGAGGTCATAATAATGGGACACAGAACAAAACAAAATAAACAGCAACAAAATAGTATCAGAAGCTCCCAAGGAGAGGAAAAAAAAGTTGCAAAGAAACACATTAAAACATCAGAATGGGGTCAGGGTCAGAAAGACTTCTTAGAACATACTGGACTTCAGAGAACTAATAGTAACATCAGAATCTTATATAAATGGGGGCGCCTGGGTGGCTCAGTGGGTTAAGCCTCTGCCCTCAGCTCAGGTCGTGATCCCAGGGTCCTGGGATCGAGCCCCGCATCGGGCTCTCTGCTCAGCGGGGATCCTGCTTCCCCCTCTCTCTCTGTCTGCCTCTCTGCCTGCTTGTGATCTCTCTCTGTCAAATAAATAAATAAAATCTTTAAAAAAAAGAATCTTATATAAATGAATACAAAAAGTATTTGTATATTATGTATTTAATAACAATAATTAATAATAATAAAAGTAATAGAATGAAACTGACAGAAGGAAAGAGAAGAGCAAAACCAAAGGAACATGAAGAAGAGTGAAGAGACCACGCCCAGGAGGTCAGAATGAGTCAGCTACCGTTCTCCTCCCATCATCCTCTGCTTTCAGGAGCTGCCTGCTTCCCTCAGTTTGTAAACTTTCCCACAACCAAGTCAGTCTGCACTTGGCAGTTCCATCCTGCCAACACTTGGAACCTAGTTCTGGCCTCTGACAAGATGTTTTCCAGTAATGTAGACTCAAATTTTGTTGTTAGTTCGGGGCCTGCTGCTCGGACCCAATACTTCTATTCTGAGGATCCATATTTCAGGTGCATGAATTGGCGACTTCTGTTGATGAGTCCACCTAGGACTGTAGATTCACTTCCTGCTATCCAGCTGTCCTGCACTAAGGTTTCAGCTGCCAGTATCCAGCTTCTTGTATTATCCACACTGTTCCTCTCCCCAGCCAAGGGTGCTTGCTCAGGCATCTGGAACTTATCCATTTCCCCCTGCATTTGCCTGCTTCCAGGAAAAGTTGTCACTCCATGATGCTGGTTTCTGTGTTCCAATCCTGGGCCTCTAGACTTGACCTCCTCATCTGGGCCAGTGGTAACTAGCGATACAAATCCTATACCGATTTACCTCTAGGTAAATGCATTTGCTCCTTAATACCAAGTGAACTTAGCCAGACTCCTTTCTGCTCCTCTTGAATCCTCCACCACCCTCATCACTTGTCTCTAAAAGTATAATGACCTACTAATATTTCCAGAAGATCCATTCACTGACCAAATATTCATTAAGCACTTACTATGGACCAGGCACTAGGATATGGAATCAAACATGGAGAATCTAGTCTGAGGTGAAGATAGACACTAAATAATAATTTAAATCATAGGTAACCACAAGGGCAGCACGTTAGTGTCCCATCAGCATCTCTAGCCCAGACAGTAACTTAGACTAAAGGATACGAGAGCCTCATTTGGGAGCCCCTTCTGGCCCACTGAGATTACAGCTGAGTACCCTGCTCAGCAAAGTGACCATATTCCAAAAAGTAAGACATTGGTGTAGTGCCATTTGTTGATTTTTGCTTTTATTGTGACATCAAACTCAAAAGCTTCTGCACAGTAAAAGAAGCAACAGAACAAAATGACAACCTACAGAATGGGAGAAAGTTTTTGTACACCATGTGTCAGATAAGGGGTAATATCCACAATGTATGAAAAACTAACACAACTCAACAACAACAAAAAAACCCCAACAATCTGGTTAAAAAATTTGCAGAAGAACTGAACAGACATTTCTCCAAAGAGAACATCAAAATGGTCAATAGGCACATGAAAAGATGCTCAACATCAGACATCTTTAGGGTGACACAAATCCAAACCACAGTGAGCTATCACTTCACACCCATCAGGATGACTATTGCCAAGAAGACAAGAGACAACAAGTGCTGGCAAGGAGGTGAAAAGGGAACACATAACACCACTGATGAGCATATACATTAGTCCAACTGCTATGGCAAATAATATGGCAATTCCTCAAAAAATTCAAAGTAGATCTTCTATACAAGATAGCAATTCCAGTTCTGGGTTTATACCCAAAGGAAATGAAAACAGAATTTCAATGAGATATATTTCCACCCACATTCATTGTAGCATTATTCACAATAGCCAAGATATGGATACATTATCTTTAAAAGGATATATATATATATAGACACACACACACACTGTCTGTACAGTGTGTGTGTGTGTGTGTGTGTATAAAAGTATATGTATACATACACACACACACACACACACATATATATACGCACATATATATTTATATAGGAATATTATTGAGCCATGAGAAAGGAGGATAGCTTGTCATTGGGTAAACACAGATGGACCTTGAGCATGTTATCCCAAGTGAGCTGAGTCAGAGAAAAACAAGGACTGCAGGATATCACTTACACATGGAATCTAAAATTCAAACCAGTTTTTAAAAAACCCACAAAAATCAGAAAGTAAAATGGTGGTTACCAGAGGATGGCAGGTAGTGGGGAATAAGATTGATGGTGTTTAAGGGTATAAACTTGTAAGGAGTCGTAAATAAGCCATAGAGATATAATGTACATTGTAATGAATATAGACACTAATACTATACTAGAATGATGTGATGTGATAAATTTGCTTCGAAGGCAATCATGTTACAACATATAAATATATCAAAGTAACACACCGTATGCCTTAAATTTACAAAATGTAATATGTCAAATTTATGAAATTAAAAAAAAAAGCCAAGACAAAGGAAACCCTTTCATTTCAAAGCTTCTGCCAGGTGTTTGTGTAGTTAAGTGGTGGCCATTAAGAGGTAAGCAGCCCAGTAATGGCTTCCATTTCTTATGCACCTACAGGCCCTCGGGCACAGTCTAGAAAGCACTAAAGTGAACAAAGAGGGGTTGGCACTGCTCCGCCTAACGGAGTAAAATGTTACTACCTCCAGAGCAGTCCTGGGTCAGCTGGAGTCAGGAAATGTTGCTCTTCATAGTAAGAATTCAGACAGCCATGTTTGGCAAATCTTGATGTGTTCTTTGGGGATGTGCGTATGTCTGTACAGGAAGTACGGATTAGGTCACCTGGAAGGAGGGGGTATTTAAGTGAGCTCCCCTCTGCAGTGGGGAAGCATTGAAGGGACTAAGATAGGAGTGTTGAAGCCTATCTGGAGGTCCCACTGAAGCCCCCACCCTCTGCTCCAGGAGTTGTCACTCTAACCTAGACCCCAGTTTGGGATATGGGCTGCGGAAAATCACTGTGGCCCAGCGGAGAAAGCACCACCCTGGTTCCAGTCACTGTCCTCTCTCCTTTGGACCTTGCCATAGTCTCTCAGTCTCCTCCCACTCTCCGAGCTTCTACTCTCACCCTGCTGGGGATTATTACCAACATAGCAGCCAGAACAATCTTTAAAAAATATACATCAGATCATGTCACACTGCTTCTCTAACCTCTTCAAAGTCTTCCCAGGATGCTCTGATTATAACACCATTCCTTAGAGAGCTAAGTAGTCCTTTCATGACCTGACCCTGCCAGCTTCTCCAAGCTCAGTGCTGATCACTCTGCCCTCAGCTCACACCCCGTCAGCTACACACGCATTCTGGCTCCATCATACCCCTTCAGCCACATGCACATTCTGGCTCTTACTAGGACGTGTCATACTCACTCCTGCTGCAGAGCCTTCATATTTGCTCTTCTTTCTGCCTGGAACACTCTCCCTCTGAGATATTCTCATGAACTGCTCTCACATTTCATCCAGGTCTCTGTTCAAATAACCTCTTCAGATCATCTTAGCAGATCCCTGATCGTCCTGGCAAGAATGTCCTTCCATACCACTCTTTAATCCATTTATCTCATTTTGTCTCCTAATATTCATCATCACCTCAGATTATATTGTGATTTCTTTACCCTAGTTTGCCTCCACCAGAATACAGCTCCTCGAGGGCAGGGGCTCTGTTGTGTTCAATAACATACGCACACTACCCATAATGGGGTTGGGAATATAGTAGGCACTCATTAACTATTTGCTAAAGGTATAAGTACTTTTTCTTTGACATCTGCTTTTTTGTTTATTCCCAAACTGCCCTCAATTTCTGGGGATTGGCTTCCTGCTGCCCACCCCACTATTCATCACTAACTTGGTTGACAGACACTCTGGACACAGTGAATTAATCAGGGACCTAGCACCTGCCTTGGGCTGGACAACATACTTTCTTTCTCAGCATTTGGGACACAGGACTGAGGAAAAGGAATCAAACTCTTTTAGTTGTTGAAACAGGACTTGGAAACCAAGGCACTGGCAGTGGTCATGTTCTGCCGTGATGACTGGGGGGAGAAGCATTCAGGGAGAAAGAACCAGAAAAAAATCATGAAGTAGACACACACAGAGGGAGGAATAAAGTGGTAGATGAACAGTCTTCCCTAGGTTCTAGTTTCCATGGCTCCAGTTCATTCTTAGCAGACAGATCAGACTCTAGAGTTCTCAAGAAAATCTAATATTCTTGCAAATGAATTATTTTATCCCCATAAATAACTTGAGTTAGATTTCTATCACTTGCAACTGGGAGTCCCGACTTAAACAGATTTGGAGGTCAGAAGAGAAGTCTGAGCTAGACACATCATCTGGTCATTGGCATAAAAACAGTGTATTAGAAATTGATAGAACTCACCAAAGTCAGCTCTTTTCTCCTTCTTGGGCACATAATGTAACTTACCAGTTTCCTTTGAAGTTGGGTTGAGCTATGTGTCTAGTTCTGGCTGTGGAAGTGACATATGTCACTTATAAAGTTGAAAAGCAATTAAGGGAGAGTAGAAGTTCTCCACATCCGGTCCTCCGGATGTGGTGGTCACCTGAAGCCATGTCATGAAATGATGATGTGACAAGGTGTCAGCCAGAGTCCCTGCATTGGCCATGAGTGAGAAAGAAACCATTGTCATGTGTTCAATCCCTGGGATATCAGGACTCATTGGTGACCACAGCATAACACAGCCTATGCAGACTAATGTGGATGGTAACTAAAGTCATGGGAGGATCTAGAACAGAGCTTTAAGCATACCAATAGCTAAAGTTTGGGTAGAGAAGGATTGGGTGGTAAAGACTGTATAGGATCTGCCAGATGGTAGGAAGAGAATTAAGATGTAGGGGTCCTGAAATCAAGGGCAGTGAATTGTAAAAATCTGAGGGCATGCTCAGAAAACATGGAAATTCTGCTGAAAGGTTAAATAAGATGAGAACAGAAGAGTATCTGGTGGATCCTGCAACATTTCAGTTATTGGTGACCTTGACAAGATTGGAAAGATTTGAAGACTGAATGGGAAGGGTAGAATTGAGTACAACATGCACAGAATATTTGTTCATTTGTTATATTGCAGAAAATAATGAAGCAATGCTGGAGGAGGTTGTGGGATCCACAACAGCCCCTTTTTTTTTTTAATAGAATTGAGAATATTTAAGTGCTGACAGAAAGACTAAAGAATAGATAACACACATACCAGGCACTGGCTGAGCACTTTTCATTCATGATCTCATTAAAGGCTCACATCAACCCAAGAAGATGGCCCTTACTCACAGCAAAGGATAGTTCACAGTTGAGGACCTAGTGATGCCAAAAGGTGAAGAGACTTGCCCATGCCTGGTAAGAGACAAAGCCAGCATGGGAACCCAAGCAGTTAAGAGCCCTGCATTTACTTGCTGTGCTCTAGAAATGAAGAGGTGGAAGAGACACGTGATGGGTTGACCCCAAGTTTCCTAAAGGTCCAGAGTAGGCAGGGAGTGGTGCCATCTAGGGTCCTAGTCTTTGGTATAGCACACCTCTGCATGGTAGCAGGTGAGCAGGAGACAATGGGGCAGACACAAACATGTGGGCTGGGTGGGTCAAATGTTGACAGGGTTTCTGATGGCATCTATTTTCTCTGTAATGCAAGAGGCTAAGTCATATACTGAGAGTGAAAAGTGGAGTGAGGCAAGGTGCTTGGGGAAGGTGGAAAAGATTTGTACCAGCAGGTACAGCAAGTGAAAGAGTAAGTTGTGTTAAGGACCCACTTGAGGTGGGTAAACATGAATTTAAAGTGGAACCAACCTGCCTGTTTGTGTGAAATTCTCCAGCAGTGAGCAGCTGTGGATAGAATAATAGCAGCTAACTTAATTGAATACTTAGCATGTGTCAGGCATTGTGCTAACCACTTTACACATGTTACCTCATTAAATGTGCTCAATAACTGTGAAGCAGGTTCAAGCACTGGTTTGAAGAAGTCCGCTAACTCATATTATTTCAGCTGGAGCTAGACTTCAGTGTTCTTTCTCCCTCACACCCCTACATCATCAGGCAACAAGTGCTGTTGATTTTTTCCTCACCATTTCTTATCCTTGAATCTTCTCCTCTTCATTCCCAGTGGACTCTTCTGGCTAGGCCTTTCTGACTTCAAACCTGAGTGACTGCACCTGGCCTCCTAGCTGGTCTTTCCCATGCCAGCCATGGCCTGCCCCTATGCATCTTTTACATGACTACAAGAACAATCTATTTTAAGGAGGATTTTTATTAGGTTTCTCCCAGGCTCAAGAACCCATAATAGCTTTCAACTACATGTTGAATCAATCCCCAACTCTTCAGATGAAGATTTAAGGCCCTTTATCAACTGATTCCACTGTTTTTCACCAATGTTATTCATTACTCCACTATTTTCTGTATGATGGTTTCTAAAAGCAAAGATTATTCATGTTGTGACTCTTATGGGCTCCATACTTTTATCTTATTTTATGGCCATGATGTACAATTAACATAAAATAGCCACTAATTTGAAAAAGGCAGTCTGGATCTCTTTCCCAAGGTTTAGTCTGATCTATCTCAGTGTGTTTAAGCACATGTAACTCAGAGTGTCCAAATCTGACCTCATCCTCTCCCTACAAACCTTATGCCTGCCCCAGTCTTCTACAATGATATTCTTCAACTCCATCTACTACCATCCACCCAGTTCCTCAAATTAGAAATCTAAAAATACTTGACTCCTATTTCATTATTTATAAAGTATTATACATGTAAAGTACAAACAACTTGAGTACAAAGTTCAGAGAAGATTTATATATGTATATACCCATGTAACCCCCACCCATAATAAGATATGGAATGATTTTTGTACCTAGAAGTCTCCTGAGTGCCCTTCCTGGTCAGTACCAACATCCGAAGATAACCAGTATTTTGACATCCATCAGCTTTGATTTGTTTTGTCTGCCCATGTAAATAGGTTCATATTGTAGGTACTCTTTTGACTTTCCCAAATATTGTATCTGTAAGATTCACCCATGTCACTGTATGTATTAATAGTTTGCTCTTCTTTTTATTATTGTGTAATACTCAATTGTATGAATATACCACAATTCATTTATCCATTCTGTGATGGACATTTGGGTTGTTTCCAGTTGGGGCTCTTATGAATAACAATGATAATAACATTTTTTGTACTTGTTTTTGGTAGGCACAGCCATTTGCTTATCTCAGGTATATACCCAGAAGTGGGATTGTTGAGTCACAGAATAGGTATATTTAACTTAAGCAGATGCTGCTAAGCAATTTTCTCAAGTGGTCGTACCAATTTACACGCCTTACCAGCAGTATATAGGGGCTAATTCTTGGACATCCTTGTCAGCACTTGATATCGCCAGACTTAAATTTCAGCCATTCTGGTGGGTGTATAGTGGTATGTTATTGTGGTTTTAATGTGTATTTCCCTAATGAGTAATGATGCTGAGCACCTTTTTCATGTGCTTATTGGCCCTATGGAAGTCCTCTTATAAAATGGATATTTAAGTATTTACTCAGACATTAATTTGGGTTGCCTTTTTATTCTTAATGGGTAGAATTTCTTTATATTTTCTAGACATGAGTTCTCTGAGAGATATATGTAAACAAATATCTTCTCCTAGTCTGTGGCTTGCCTTTTCACTCTCTGAAAGGTGTCTTTTGATGAACAGAAGTTCTTAATTTCAATGAGGTCAATATGTCAATCTTTCATTTTTGTGGGTTTTTTTAAAAATGTGTATCCTGTTTAAGAAATCCTTGCCTATCCCTATCGTTATTTTGACTTCTCCCTCTCCTTCAACTTCCCAATAACTGATTAATCACCAATTCCTATAAACCATACCTTCAATATATTCCACATATGTTCAGTGTTTTCCACAATCACTGCTAACATCCACATAAAGCTACCATTGTCTCTCACCTAAGCTACTACAACAGCCTCTTAATTGATCTCCCAAATGTGAGAATCTTCTCCAATCCATTTTCTACCCTGAAGCTATAGTGACATTTCTGAAATGTAAATCTGACCATGTCTTTTTTTTTTTTTTTTTTTTTTTTTTTTTTTTTTTTTTTTTTTTTTTTGCTGAAACCCATCAATGCCTCAACATTTCTTTTGGAGTCTTCTATGTTATGGCTCTTTCTTACTTGTTTTATTTTATCTAATGCCACTCTATCAGCCAAACTGCCTTGAATGTGTTATGTACCTTTTTGCTTTTAAACCTTTGTGCATGCTTTTTCCCACCCTTGGAATATCTTCCATCAATAGTCTACACAAACTGAACTAACTCATATTCATCAATGATAGATGACCACAGGATTCACCTGCTCTATGCATTCCTTGAGTTACCGGGAGTGGGCTTGGTGTCCCTTCCAAAGGTTCTCATAACACTAAATGCATATCCTCACCACACTGCATTAAACACATCAGCTTATGTCTGTCTCCTCAACTACACAGTGAGCACCCTGAGACAAGAACTATGATTATTCTTTCCTGTATGCCCAGCTTTGACCACAGTGTCTCAGTGCCTGGCACATCATAAGTGAGAGAAAGAAAGAGAGATTAAGAGAGAAGAAAGAAGGAAGGAAGGAGAGAAAGAGAAAGGAAAAAAGAAAGAAAATATTTGTACCTAGGCAGTATTCTTTAATTTGCAGAATTGTCCTGTCTCTGCCTTGCTAATCCTCTAATTGGAATTGCATGCTGTCACTAGCACTAATTCTACATGTCCCCAATTATTGTCTCCAGGGAATCCAATAAGTTTTCCTTAAAATTGTGAGGAAACTAATGTGGCCTTACCCCTCAAGACTCCAGGGAGCCACTAAAGACTCTTTGGCAGAAAGCAATTATGAACGTAGAGAATTAAGGATGAAACTGGTCAGAGATAGAGAGTGGGTTGGTAAAGAACATTTGTGAAAGTGCTGAGGACACTAGATAACTCCAAGAAGGAGCCAACTCAGGGAATAAAGAGAAGAGGGCAAACACAGATGATGTTCTGTTTGGGGAAATGTCAGAACATGATGACAGATGGAATATGAGGAACAAAGCATACTGAGGAGCCAAAAGTTACTCTCCAAAGAAAATTCCTTTCTTTTCCCTACCAAGAGGTCTAGCTTTTTAAACTGCTATAGAGCCCATAATCTAGTACTCATATGGAAACAAGACAATGCAACCATTGGGCTTACATATCAATTTCCCAGACTGACCTTGTCAACAGGCTAAAACCAGTGACCACTTACCTTGAGAGGGACAGAGAAACATCTACAATTGCAGTGCCTCAGCACAGCAATCTCAAAATAGCAAGAGAATATTTTTACTGAAACGAGCTTCTTTCTGTGAGGGTGCATAGCTGGGAGTGTAAAGCATAATCAAAGCGAAGACTCAGGGCACCTGGGTGGCTTAATGGGTTAAACCTCTGCCTTCGGCTCAGGTCATGATCCCAGGCTCCTGGGATCAAGCCCCACATTGGGATTTCTGCTTAGCAGGGAGCCTGCTTCCCCCTCTCTCTCTGCCTGCCTCTCTGCCTATTTGTGATCTCTCTCTGTCAAATAAATAAACAAAATCTTCAAAAAAAAAAAAAGTGAAGACTCATTGCCGGCCTCATTCACAGTCAATGCCATACTTCATTTATTTGTCCAATTCAACAGATATTTATTGAACATCTACTATGAACTGGGCACTGTTTTGGGTTTTGTAGCTATCATGCTGGACAAGAGAAAGTCTTGTGGAACTTACATTTAAATACCCCCCCCAAAAAAGAGTAAACTCCAAAGGTAATTTTAGGGAAAATAAATGCTTAGAAGAAAAGAAACAAAGGGAATAAGGATGTTTTCTATTATGTGTAGTAGAATCTCCAACTCAAAATGGTTTAAAGAGTAAGGTAATTTATTATCTTGTGTAACAGGAAGTCTAGAAGTAAGGTAGGTTCCAGGGTTGGTTATCAATGGCTCAACAGTATCACCAAGGATCCAACTGGTATCCTTCTCCACACTGCCATCTTAAAATTGGCTCTATCCTAGGATGGGGAGCAAGATGCTGCAGCAATTCTAAGTATCACAGAAAAAGACTGCAAAAGAGACATTCTTGAGGGTGGGTGTCACAAGAACAGAGAAAGGCTAATCGATGCTAATAAAGCTCAATTAAGCCTGGGGTCCTTTTGTTATGCAAACTCTGGGAAAAGCCTAGCAATCACATGGCCATAAGTTTTTGTAAAACTTGCAAAGATAAGGTATTTTAAGTACTTTCATTTAGGCCTCTGTCTCTTTCCACTCTGGCCTCTGCTGTCACACTTCCCCTTGTGTCAGAGGGCACTAGAATGACCATGGGAATTTTAGGGATCCAGCCAAGGGAGACTTCAGTTGTAGATACATTTAGTATGAATCTAGTAATAGATTTTTATATCTTTCTCAGTTACTTCTACACAAACTTAAGTTCTCACCAGCCATTCCAGACTAGCAATGGCTTTCAGGAATACTTCCACTGCCCATTGTGGGGACTCACCTGTATCATGAAATGAAGGGGCTGGGCACAAATTTTAATATGTATCCTACCATCAAACACGTAAAACCATAAGGAGAAAATTTGGTTTTCATTCAAACCTACCAAAATGGAAGTTCTCACTAATTAAAAATGTCCAATGAAAAGCCTTGAATTGTTTCCAAATTATATAAAAGTATTGTTGTAAGTTATCAATGATAAAATATAAATTTTTAATCATTCACATTAGAGAAAGGACTAGTTTATCTTTCTATAGAAATATTACACAATCATGCTATTAAAAGGGGTAATCAAAGAGTATTCTGCCAAAAATTCAGGGAGGGAAAAGCATTCTAGTGGTTTGTCAGGCAGTTAATAAAAATAATGTGCTGTTCTGCTGAACTTGTGAGGTCAGATTTCTAAAAGTCACAACCCATCATGTATTTTCTCGTTCTATACATTAAGTTTTATAAATAATTTTATATTTGCAATTTTGTATTATTTTTCTCAAACTATAAAGGCTGCAGTTCCCACACAATCTGGATCTATGTCTACTCAAATGAGAGGAAATTTTCCCCAGAAATTCTGTAGTAGGCTTATTCTCTATCTCATTGTATCCATCTTCTCTCATACTCACTCTCTACCTGTTTAGCTGAATGTTCCAGGAGAAAACCATACAGCCATAACAACTGGTCTCACTTGAGATTAATGGTCACTACCTTAGGTGAACTCAATACTGCCTTGGGATCATATTTTCCTACTCCATTTTCTCTTCCTCTGTCCTGGAAAACTCTGATATTTTCCTTTCTCTTGTC
The DNA here is from genome assembly GCF_010015895.1 of Lontra canadensis. Taxonomy (NCBI): domain Eukaryota; kingdom Metazoa; phylum Chordata; class Mammalia; order Carnivora; family Mustelidae; genus Lontra; species Lontra canadensis. Next base: position 218,694 of record NW_022631172.1, read on the forward strand.
ATACCTCCAATACTTCTTCTACTCCCCTCCAGCTGGAGACCTTGCTTCCAATTTCAATGAGAAAACAGAAGAGAACTCCCACAAACTCCCACCTACTTACATTTGCACTCACAGTACTCTGCCCAGATATGATGGATGAATTGTGCAGTAGACTCCATGCCCTCTCACTGAACCAAGAACTTTGTTCCAATCAATTTTCCATCTCTTCTCCATTTCAAGTTTTCCTTCTCTCATGGATCATTCGCATGAGCATAAAAATATGCCATTCTCTCTTTGGTCTTGACAGAAATTTGAAAAAAACGCAAAATCTTCTTTTGACTGATTTTCCATCTAGGTTCTACCCAAATTTCTCTCCTTCCTTTCTCAGCAAAGTTCCTGAAAGAATAGCCTATGAACCCAGTCTTTGATTTTTTTCTGTAAGTTCTGTTTCTGTCCATACCAATCAGGCTCAACCTATCTGTAACCCAACTATTCTTGTTCAGGTCAACAAGGACTGCCATGTGACTAAACTCAATGGTTATTTCTCTATTTTCACGTTACTTGACCTTTCGATATCCTGTGACACAATTGATCAATCACTTGTTTTGTCTTTCCTGAAACTTTTCTTCACTTGACTTGCATGAAACCACAAACTTACCATTTTCTTTTTACCTTTCTAACCATTCTTTCCTGTCTCCTTTGCTGGTTCTTCTCATTTGCCACACATCTGAGCTTAAGGACTCATTTCTTATCCCTTATCTCTTCCGTTACACGCAGTCTTGTGGTTATATCATCCACTCTCAAGACTTAAATCATCATCTATATGCTTATGACCCTCAAATTTATATCTCTAATCTGGACCTCTCCTTTGAATCATGATAACCAACTGACAATTTGATATCTCAACCTGTATGTCTAATAGGCATCTCCAACTTAACAGTCCCAAACTGAATTCCTAACTGCCATGTCCTACCCTTCTCCCTAAATCCAGCTTATCCTGCTCTCTGAGTCTGTTCAGGCTGCTAGACAAAAACAACATAAACTGGGGGCTTATAAGCAATGAATATTTACTTTTCACAATTCTAGAGGCTAGGAAGTGCAAGATCATGATACTGGTAGTTTTGGTGTCTGGCGAGACCTGCTTCCTCATAGAGGACTGTCTTTTCATTAAACTTCATGTGGCAGAAGGGACAAGTTAGCTCTCCGGGGTCTCTTTTATAAGGGTCCTAATCCCAGTCATGACCTAATTACCTCCTAAAGGCCCCGCCTCCTAATGCCATCACCTTGAAGGTTAGGATTTCAACATACAAAATTTTGGGAGGGTGGTGCAGGGGAGACAAACATTCAGACCATAGCACCTACCTTCTGCTCATCTAGTTGATAGCAACTCCATTCTTTCAGTTTCTTAGGAAAATAATGTAGGTATCACCCTTGATTACTCTCTTTTCAATATATCAGAAAATTCTATCAACTATACCTTAAAAACATATCCAGAATCTACAACTTTGCACTCCTTCACTGTCACTGCATTCACCATTACAGGCCTGGATTATGGCAATAATCTTCTAGCTGCTCTGTATGTTTCTGCCCTAGCTCTTTGCCTGTCTGCCTACCAGAATGCAAGCTTCATGAAAGAAAACATTTTCTTTGTTTTGTTCCTTGCAGCATCCTCAGGACATAGAACAGTGTGTAGAACATTTCTGTTTTGTTGAATAAATTATCCAGAGTTGGATCCTATGCCCATTCCTCAACCTGTCACTGGCAAGTGAGCTGCAGTAATCTATAGACCAATCTATAGCTCTAATCTATAGAGCTACAGTAATCTATAGACCAATCTATACAGTAATCTATAGGTCCATTCCTGGACCTGCGGCAGCATCAGTTTACCTTAAGACTCAGGGTTGAATGGGGAAGGGATGAAGACGTGAACTAAATGAGTTTTCTTTTAGGAGGGAAGTGGGAAAGGTTGGACGATTCCTGCCGGCCAGGCAATCAGCAATGTCCAATGTGTAGGATGAGGAGATAGGGCAATAGGGAGGATACTTTAGATAAGGTGGTGAGGTAAAGCCCTCTGTGAGAGTGGATGACATTTTATCTGAAATCTGACAGATTAGGATAATAACAAGATCTGGGGGAAAACCTCTCCAAGTAGAGGGAATAGCCAGTGCAAAAGTTTCAATGCAGATAGGAGCTTTGCGTTTCAAGTCCTGAAAAGAGAGCAGTTTGGCTGGCGAGCAGAAAGTGAAAGGGATGGATGAGAGAAATGGGAAGAATTTGAAGAGGGAGGCTGGGCTATTCCCAAGCCTTGGACACCAAGGTCATCTGTGTTAAGAGACAATAAGAAGCCACTCACAGGCAGCAAGCAGGGAGTGACATGATTTGACTTACACTTTAAACCACTGAATTTAGCTGCTGGTTGGGGAATGGGTTGTAGCAGGGCAGACAAGGAGTGGGGAGATCATGTTACTGGCTTGACTGGAAATGGTGGCATTCCCCTCCAAACAGACCCTTGTGATGAATAGCCTCTGGCTTCACTCCCTCCACACTCTCCCCCTGTTCTTTGTTTTGCTGCCAGGGCAATCGTTCTGAAGTTCCTGCTCTTCCCGGTATCATCAGAGCTCTGTCCCCAACCCCACTGGCAGACTCAGATGGAGACTTCCATGTGCCATTCGCCAGGCTGCACATACCTAGAGAAAGCAGTTAATTGGCAGAGCAGAATGAACTAGTGGCAGATCTCTCCTTGCTCCACCTTCTGAGTTTAATTCATCATCTGAGTTGCTCAGGCAGCCTTTCCTCCTGGAGGCAGAAACCCACATATCACAAGGTCTGTGAATAAGGGCCCTCCAAGTTGTGCCAGGTTGTGGCTCTGCCTGAGGCACCAGGCTGTGAGAGGTGCCCCTGTTCTGTCCATCCATAGTCTGAACCCATTAAATTAGGAAAGCCTCGTAATTGCCTTCCCTAGTGCACTAGAAATGGAGCACCTTCTGTGAACTTGTCCCTCCCTCTTCCTTCTCTCTCCACATCCTTCACATTACCGGGTGTGTTCCTGAATCATAGTAGGTTGCCAGTATTTTTAAATTAAACAACTTGGCTAGATTCTCCATATGGTAAGAAGCCTGGTTGACTCCTTTCTGTTTCCACCACAGTAAACAGCCTTGTACAGATGAATGGCTCAATAAATGTCCATTTCATTGAACCTCGACAATTTATTTAGAGGCCTTCTGCAAGACCTGTGGTCATGAAGATAATGGAGGTTTGCACTACAAAACACTGATCCAGACTGTCCCTCAAAGCTAAACTTACACTCCTGCCCAAATTGGAAGGCAATACCTTCTGATGACTCCTCTCTAATGACAAAATCCCTCCAAACACCCTCCCAAAGCAGCTGCTCATGAGAATCACACTTAAACATGAATTCAATTCCAGCTCTTGTGGTACCCAGACCCACATTATGAAAGATGCAAATAAATGCCTAAAGACATTTTTCAAAAATTTCTGACTTTAGTAACCTTCCTTCCCCTTGGGAACTAAAAGGTTTTGGTCTCCTTCAAAGAAGAAAGGTCAGTTATGGGAGAAAACATGCCCACATGCCCAGAAACCTTCTGGCCATTTGTAGTAGATTCCAATAACCAAACAACATACCAGGATTATTTGTGTATGTGTTTTTGTCAGTGTCTACATATGTCCTTTGATTCTTGGTGTGATCCTATTGTATGGCCTTTAGCATAATTTATGAAATTATACTGCAAAAAAAGAGAGAGCCATCAAAAAAAAAAAAAAAAAGGAAGAAGAAGAAGAGAGCCATCATTCATTCATGTTATGGGTTGAATTGTGTCTCCCCAAAAGATTGAAGTTCAAGTCCTAATGCTTAGGACCTCAGAATGTGAACTGACTTGGAAATGGCATTATTACACATGCAATTAGTTAAGATGGGGTCATACTGGAGTAGGGTGGGTCCTCATTCAATATCATCGGTGTCCTTAAAAGAAAGAAATCTGGACACAGATACAGAGACACACAGTATGATACACAGTGAGAAGGCCAGGTGACAATGGAGGCAGAGACTGGAATGATATAGCTACAAGCTAAGGGATGCCAAGGATCGCCAGCAATCACCCAAATCTAGGAAGAAGAAAGAATGTATATACCCCTAGGGCTTTCAGAGGAAGCATGGCCCTGCTGAAGCCTTGATTTTGGACTTCTGGCTTTCAGAACTATGAGAAAATAAAGTTTTATTGTAAACCACCAAGTTTGTGGACTCTGTTACAGCAGCTGTAGGAAACTAGTACGGTTCCCCACACCATTTTAAAAGAATGGAAAGGAAACAAAGAGAGATCAAGTCGGAGGGTAGTACATTGATTTGGCAGTCAGATGACCAGAGTTTGAGTCTGGCTCTGTGGCTGATGTGTAATCCTGTGTGATCCTAAACTGGTGGAAAACTCAGTTTTCTCACCTGTAAAACAAGAAAATACTGCCTGGCCAGCTTACCTTTCGAGACTTATCTGCTATCTAGTACAAGAATCAAATGAAATAGTATATGAAGTCACTTGAAATCTGTAAAATCAATTCAAATATGAGGTATTATAACTACCATTAGATCTAGTCATTTATTTGATTTAAATAAATCCCCAAATAATATCACTGAACTTGGCTTATTAAAAATAACATTTTAAAAAAACCCTCAAAATTGGGGAATGTAGGTCTACCATGAAATAAAGCCTGAGCATTCTGATTAAGATGAAGGAAAAATATTTAATTGGTCCCAGGTGTGTGTCCATGACTACCTACTGAAATATTTTGTTACTGTTCTTTTGTTAACAATGCAGGACTTAAAAAATTAAATCCATACTTTTTAAAAAAAGTATCTGAAATAATTCTTTCACCACCTTGGCATTGTTAGAGGAGAAGGAATTATTACAACCTATAAAAGAGTTTCTTTTTCAAAAAAAGCTGTCTTTCTCCAGTTTTAAGTGACATCCTCACAAAGCTCTTTGATTTTTAGTGAGTTTTAGTCACTACCACCAATACAAAAACGTGTGTGTGTATGTGTGTGTGTGTATAAAATCCCATTTGTATGAGTTTTCAAGTCTAAGAATATAACACAAACATAGAAAATGAGTCATAATTGGATGAAGGTGACCCTTAGAAACTCCCCAAATGGAAACCTGAATCATTTTCTTGAATGACAAAGAGGGAAAAGATCTAGCCCATTTCCACGCTTTAGCCAGTCTCCTTGAACACCCCCACTCATCACACATGCACACAAAAGAGGGAAAAAGCTCTATAATGTGAGGACTAGAAATAGATAACTGCTGCTTCAGGACACGGAGCTACTACCTGATCCCCGCCATGCTGGGAGGGTTCACAATTTGGAGGACGAAGAACTTCGGGGACTCTCTGTAGACAATATGTTGTCCTGTGTCCTGACAGGTGATGATTAGACATAAGCCAAACCACCATACAGCTTTCATTTTCATTATTTGAGATTGTTCAACACTTAATCACCCAGTGGGGTAACAAACGTTTGCTGCTGCTATTGACACCAAAACTGGAAAAGCTATCATCTCCCTGCTTGGGTCACCTTTCATAAAACAAAGAGGAGGAGGAGGAGGAGAAAGGTGATGACCACAGTAAGAGCTGACAATTGCTAATTATGCACTAGGCATTTCATGCACGCATTACGTTGACTTCAATTTGATTTAAGAAGTTTAATACTTACAACATCACCGAGGTTCTGAAATGTGATGTGACTTTCTTAGCATCACACGGACCAGGTTTCCAGCCCAGATCTGGGTGCAGCCTGAGTCCACGGTGCCCTCGACCAGACAATTTCCGGGCCGGTTTTTGCTTTGTGAAAAATTTCTTTCTAAGTTCATGTAAAAAAGTTCACAGTTTCTTTGTATGTTTATTTGCTAGTGCTCATGCTCACGCAATGATATCTTCATTTTACAGATGGACAAACTGAAGCATGGAAACATTAAATAACCAGGCCCACACCACAGCCCTAAAAAGTGTGAAGGCGGGCCTATACCTACATCTGTCAGTCTCCAACATCTGCGTTTGGACTGACTTATCTCTTCAAACAAAAGACACAGTGAATTGCTTTCACCCCTCCCTCCCTCCCTTGCTTTCTCTGTCCTATCTCATTCACTCACTCTCACTCTTGTTCTCATCTCTTCCCTTACCAGAACAAATATTTGAGCTACACAAGCAAAAGCAAAATTATCGGCAAGGAAATGGTCAACTCTCCAATCCAGGCCTGCCTAGGTTCTAGACTTCAGAGCATCAGGGTTTACATTCCACCAAAATTAAGATATCAGCCAAAACCTCAGAAAGGCCTTCCCAGGCAGAGGATGCCTGAGGGCCAGAGACCATAACAGAAGATAATAGTGTTCTCGTCCCACCATCATGGCATCGCAGCTGCCGGATAACTAAAGCCATACAGATTATCCCAAGAGAAAGGGGTACAAAGTAATTAGAATGCCTCTTGTTACTGGAGTTGGAAATACGGTTATCAGATAAAGGGCTGGGGGAAATCATATTGTGAGGCAGGGCTTTGGGATTTGTTTTCTGGACTTGACTCAGAAGGAAGCCGCAGGCAATTTTTGGCCTCAGGATTGTCAGAACCCTGAGCAGCTGGTAAAATAAAACTCTCATCACTCCCAACCTGACTAGCATGTGCGGTGGCTCCACATCTGGCCTCTGTTCCAAGACTCACTGCTATGATTCCATTTTTACCTCAAGCTATTAGGCCAACTTTGTCTCTGGTGTAGGAGGAGTGAGGGTCCCAGGTGATGATGTTGCACGACATCACGTGCAACTCCCGGTGGAAACCTTAAACTCTTCTCCTTCCGCTGCTTCCATTGCCTTAACTAAAACTCCAATCTCCTTTAAAATGTCATCATCTAGCAATACTCTTCCACGGAGGGTGCTCATTTTCCCGTAGCCCTCATACATAATGGCTCAGAGATAAGCTATCCCCTTCCCTGCTCTCAATTTTCCTTAGCAACACCTCTATCCCTGAAGACCACACCTACTGCTTAGTCTCCCCTCTTCTCATCTTCTACACTGTTAATTTAAAAAGATACTGAGCATCTACCATGCACCCAGCCCTGAGCTATCTACTTTGCACACACTGTCCTAAGTAATCCTCACAGATGCCCTGCGGAGTGTTTATTCTTATTTACAAAGGGCAATATGCCCTTGCCAAGGTCACACAAATGGCAAGTGGTTGTATTGGGTATAAACCCAGGTTTGTCTAGTTCTAAAATCCATCTCAACCACAAACTGGTGTAGAGGAACAACGACACTCCTGTGTGGCAACTGTGATAATGGGAGTATATACATGGTGTGGGGTGGGACAAAAAGAAAGGCATGGGAAAGCTGCCTAGGACACTCAAGGAAGACTTCAGGGAAGAGTCAAGGAGCTAAGACCTGAAAGGCAGTTCCCCAGGTGGAAGTGGAGATGGAAAGAACGCATCCAGAGTGCAATATGTGGCAAGGCCTGAGCGTTCATATTGTGCTATGAGAAATATGAATGGTTGGTCTGGCTCCAATGTTGAATCCATGTGGGTGAGTAGCAGGAGACATTATCAGAGAGGTAGGTGGACCAGACCAGGGCAGGCTATAGGGAGGCTTGGATACCTTATTAGGAGGCATACATATCTCCTAAAGAAGTGGGGATGGATTGACCTAAGGGTTTACAGCAAGGGGCATGGGATTGGTACTTTTGAAAGTTCACTGTGACAACAGCGTGGAGGACAAATTTTAGGGGGGCAAGCCAGGAAGCAATGAGGCCAGCTAGAAAGGTGTTCATCCAGCTGAGAAGATGGTGGCTTTGTGACAGAGAGGAGGGAAGAGATAACTAGAGAAAAATCCCATAACATGGATAACTACAAAAGTAACGTACCAAAAATCCATAGCTTTTCCATATATAAGTAATCACCATTTAGATCATATAACGGAAGAAAAAAAATCCTATCACATTAGCAACACAAAAGTGTAAAGCCCAAAGGATAACCTTCAGTCAATCCTTGGAATTATCATTTTGAATATCCTATAATAAATTTATAATTCTCCATAAAGGGGATAAAGAATACATGAATTAATGGAGAAACATACCTTGCTTTTAGATAGGAGGACTCTATTAATTGTGCATGTACTAATCTATACTTAAGGCAATCCTGATTAAAATTCCACCAGCATTTTTTTTGAGGAACTTGTTTTTAAGAGTTATCTAGAAGAAGAAGAATGCAAGACAATATCATGCTGTGGTTGAGATCATAGGTTTTTGAGTCAGAAAGTCCATGATTTTTTTTTTTTTTGGTTTGTTTGTTCGTTTGTTTTAAAGATTTTATTTATTTATTTGACAGAGAGAGAGATCAGAAGTAGGCAGAGAGGCAGGCAGAGAGAGAGGGGAAAGCAGGCTCCCCCTGGAGCAGAGAGCCCGATGCGGGGCTCGATCCCAGGACCCTGGGATCATGACCTGAGCCGAAGGCAGAGGCTTTAACACACTGAGCCACACAGGCACCCCAGAAAGTTCATGTTTTGCTCCCGATAGGCCTCCCAAACATGTCTACCAACTAGCTTCATGAATTATAGCAAGTTACTTAACCCCTCTGTCCCTCAGATTCCTTATCTTAAAATGGAGATGTGAATGCATACCTCTTAGAGTAGTTGTAAGAATTAAATGAAGTAATGTATGTGAGTAAAGCACAGTGCCTGGCAATATTAAGTACTAAATAAATATCAGTTGTTACTATGACTAATGGAATGAATATATTAGGCTGAACCATCTGAAATTGCCATTTTATAAGTCATACATGAGCAAATATTGGCAAATTCATGAAATATAAATTAATATATAAAACAAAGACCTGATGTTCCTTATGTATAAATCAGTCTACAATAATGAAAAAATCCTAATAAGGAAATTAGTGAATGATACAAACAGGCAGGACGTATTTTATATGGTCAATAAATACATGAAACTGTTCCATCTTATAAACAATAAAAATATAGAAATTAAAATAATCATGAGGTACTTTTTTGTATTTACATCAGTAATAGTTTTTGACAATACATGAAGATTTTCAAGGCTCTGGGGTTACAGGCACTCTCATGTCCTTTTGGTGGCTTAGTGTAGTGATTAAAAAGCTCAAGTTTCAAGAACCAAAGTGGATTCTAGTGTCAAGTTTCCTACAACACTATCTGTGCGAATTTGGACAGATAACCATACTTTCCTTTACCTCAGTTTCTTCGTGTTTTATACTGGGGATGATCAGAGGTTCTACCACATAAAGGCTGCTGTGAGAATTAAATAAGTCCATCTACGGACTGCACTTAGAACAGGGCCTGCCTCATCGTAACTGCAATGCCAGTTTTGTGTTTTTTAAACTTTTTTAAGAATTTATTTATTTATTTGAGAGAGAGAGAGAGAGTACACAAGCTGGAGGGGCATAGGGAGAAGGACAGAGAGAATCCCAAGCAGATTCTGTGCTGAGTGTGGAGCCCAATGCGAGGCTCGATCTCACAATGCCCTGACCACAACCTGAACTGAAACTGAGAGTCGGATGCTTAACTGACTGTACCACCCAGACACCCCAAGTTTTGTGTTGTTTTTTTTTTAAATCATCATTGTTATTATTGGTGGAAGTGAACCATTGACTCAGTTCCCAAGGTCCCAAACCTGAAAGTCATCCTTGATAGCTTTCTTCATCACCCCCACATCCAAATGATTGAATTCTCCCTCTTCAGTGTAAAATTGCTGAAAGAATTGTGCTCATGTTTGTAGTTTCATTATCACTGCCCTTTAGGCACTCAGAATCTCATCATCAATTTCATAATAACCTCATGATTACATCCAATTTTTCCTGTATCTCCCTTGTCCACTAATTCATCCTTTCATGCTGCCACTTATGGTTTCTTTCTTAAACCCTAGACAAATCACATCTGTCTCCTGCTCAAAACCCCACAATGTTTCCGTATTGCTTACAGAATAAAGTGTGAAATTCAAGACCATCAATATCTCGATATGCACATCCATGCCTTTGTGACGTTCCACATGCTGTTTTTTCTCAGCCTGGCATGATCTTCCATTCTGTGTCCTGCAGCCATACCCTTCCTTAAGTCATCATTCCAGTGCTGCTCCCTCTATGAAGTCTTCCTTCATTACCTGATCATCAAGCCCACTCTTTATCACCTCCCCAACCCCCCATCCTCACCAAGTCAGATTTACTTTATTCTTTACTCTGGGTTTCCATAGCCCATGCCTGGTTCATATTTTCATGTATTTCTCCCTCCATCCTGCGTGGAGTATAACTATGATTTGCTTGTCTTCCTTACTTGGATCAAAGCTCCTTCAGAATAGGAACCATCCCTCTCTTCATCTCTCTTCTTCCCCATGCTTAGCACAGAACTTTCTGTCTATGAGATCAATGCATGTTTATGGAATAAAACTTAACAAGATTCTTTGAAACCATAGATCCTGAAAGTCCCCACCAAGTAATAAAAAGGAGTAACTTATATTTTTTCTACTTTTGAGAAGATAGAATTACCCTATAGAACCCCAGCCAAAAGTCCATCTAGGTGTTTTTCTAGCTACATCTGCAATCCCCGGGGCTCTGTCAGAAGGTATGGATGATAGGTCACATATTAATCAGAGTCTCTACCTCAGACTTTGTGTGGAAAACAGAAGTTGCAAGAGGTTCAGAAGCAGATGTTGGCTCATCTTGCAGGAGGAGCAAGTCTCTTTGAAATTTATTGAGTTCTGAGTAAGTTTAAGCCCTAACTATAGGGAGATGTCTATAAATATCAACTTCAATTCAGGAGGTTATTTACTCTCTAAAAAGGTTATTCTCTCACAATATGGTAGCATAGTATGCTCGACCTTAAAAGTCAGCAAATTAAGGTAATGATTGGTCATTTGGAAAAAAAAATTCTAAAGAAACAACTGAATCAACTGTTGGGACTATAACATTAATTAGTAAGACCCAGATCAATGTTTACCTCAATTGCCCAGATATAGAAAAAGCCAATATAGATGTGTGATAGTAAAAAAGAAGATAGAGTTCTAGAGCAAAGAGCCTTGAGTTTGTTCTAGTTCTACCACTTCTAGCTGTATGACCTTGGATAGTCACTTATGGTCTTGAGCCCTCGTCCTTTCCTCATTGGTAAAATGGAGAAAGACAAATGCCCACTTAGTAGGCTTGTAATGATGATCAAATGGGATGGGGTTCATTTTTAAAAAGATTTTATTTATTTGACAAAGAGAGAAACAGTGAGAGAGGGAACACAAGAATGGGGAGTGCGAGAGGGAGAAGCAGGCTCCTTGCAGAGCAGGGAGCTCAATGTGGGCCTCAATCCCAGGACCTTGGGATCTTGACATAAGCCGAAGGCAGACCCTTAATGACTGAGCCACCCAGGTGCCCCTGGGATGGGTTTCATAAATGTGGTTCATAAAAACTTCTACCAAACTTAGCCACCATTATTTTTGAAGCAGGAAGGCATTCATTCAGAGATGATTTAGTATAATACCCTCTTTTCACCAATAAAGAGACAGGCTTAGTGCTAGAGCTGGGTCTAGAACCCAGTTCTTCTGTTCTCTAGGCTCGCTTCCTCCCAGACAATGGAAGCAAAGTAGCTGGATGTTTCACAGAAGTCTGAACAAAATGGGTTATATGCTTTGGGGCACTGACTCAGTCCCTTATCTTGTAGAGAGAAATAGTTTTCTTGGTACATACTCTTCTTCCTTAAGATCACTTCTGTAGACTTCCCAGAGAACACATTCATTCTACTGAGTCATTCTTGCCCTGCAGCTCAGTGAGTCAGAATCTTATCTATCCCCATCAGAAGTTCAATTTGTTGTCAGGAACAAGATGAAATGAAAAAGAGACACAGATGCACAGAGAGGCCATCACTTGCTTATCCTTGGGGCATAAAGCAATTTGAATAAAGGAACACTAAAGAAGGACACAATCATTAATTTTACTGCAGTATTGGTATTGGTGCCTGCTGTGGAAATAAAATGGTAAAACAAACATACAGAGTATCATCTATGGGGCAGAGTGGCCAAGGGCTGGTATTTGTGAGGTGTAGTGGAGAGAGTTAGGGTACTGACAGGAAGATAGATGACCTGTACTCTTGAATCCATACTGCTAAGCACTGTGACCTTAGACATGTCCTTTAAGCTCAAGGAAACTGAGGTCTTATCTGTAAAATGAAGAATGACACTAGTGCTGTGAGCCTCCCAGAACTGGGTCAGGTTCAAGTGCAACATAGGTATGATGTGGGTGTTCAAGGAGATTAGGCATCTAAGCCCCCAGTCAGTGCCAGATAGTCAGCTGAGCCCAGTAAATACTAACAATTACTGTTATTACAGTTTTAACGATGTTTGTCAGCGGTCAGCACTTCTTTCTTACATGACTACTCCTCCGCAGTAACTAGCCATAGAGCTTTTGTACAGAAAGGGATAGCAGGTGAGTAAGAGACGGGGTACAACATGCAGGAAGGAAAAGCAAGGCTCAGAGGCCACACAGCATGGTGCCCAAGAGTGTGGGTTCTGGGTCACTTGGATTGGAGTGAGAAGCCATGCCGCAGTCTGCTCATTTACAAACTGCAATCCCGGACCCTATGGCCTGCAACCGTCATCGCGAGGGCTAAATGAGATGTCTCACAGAGTGCGGCAAGTGTCTGGTGCTGAAACTTGTTAAAGTAAGACGATATACATCAAAGCACGTTCATAAACCCTAAAGTGATATAAACATGTAAGAAATTATTATAACAAGGACAAAATTCTATGCAAAACACCAATGCTTAGCTAATTGCTTAAGTGTTATGGGAAAATTCATTATACTGTCCAAATGTAAAACATGCTCATTTACGGCAGTTTCCCCTCCAGCTGTGCCAGTGATGAGGTGGGGAATACTCAAAGGTTTCTTTTAAACACAGCTGCTTTATGTATTATTGTCAATTTTTTCCATTCTTTTCAATCTGATCATTTGGACTTCATCTTTCAATCTTCTAAAATGGTTAGAATAGCAGGCATTTGGTGAAGGTAACTTGCAAATGTGTAAGCAAGCACATTAAAGTGAATTAGAATCCACGTGAGCTCCTTTTCTCCAAAAGCCCATGGTGTGCTCCAGATAGATGCTTTGAAATCATTAGTGTTAATATATGGGATATTGCAGAAAAGAAACTTAATTTGCCTTCAGAATGTATTTTGGGAATATTTTTAGAAACAACTACTGTTGTAAGGAAAGATAGGAAATGTATTTTAGGATAATTAATATGTTGGAGGAAACAGAGGGATCTAGATAAACAAGTATCTTTTTCTTTTTAAAAAGATTTTATTTTTAAGTAATCTCTACACCCAACCTAGGGCTTGAACTAGTAGCCCTGAGATCAAGAATCGTGTGCTCTACTGACTGAGTCAAGCAGGTACCCCTAGATAAACAAGTGTTTTAATAGTTGTCATGTTATTCCACAGAAATCTCAGTGAAATATGCACAGATACATAGATCACTTTGGTTCAGCCTTATTGTAGATCTTGTAATGAAAGAATTTATCATTAAATGCACCAAGAAGATCCCATTAGTCTAAACTATCCAAACTAGAAACTCCTTCTACAGCCTCTCAAGCAGATGCTCTCTCTTGCTTACAGTGCCTTCTAGGGACGAAGCAGCCAGTTCCAGCTCCATTGTTAGAAATGATTGCTTTAAGCAGAGTGGTCAGAAGTGATTCTAGCATTTCTTTTTTTTTTTTTAAGATTTTAATTATTTATTGGACAAAGAGAGAGAGAGAGCATGTGAGCACAAGCAGGGGGAGTGGCAGGCAGAGGAAGAGGGAGAAGCAGGTTTCCCACTGAGCAGGCAGCCCGATGCCAAACTCGATCCCAGGACCCCAGGATCATGACCTGAACCAAAGGCAGATGCTTAAGGGATTGAGCCACCCAGGTGCCCCTCTTTTTAAAGATTTATTTATTTATTTGATTGGGGGAGGTGCGGAGGGAGAAGGAGAGAGAGTCTTAAGCAGACTCCATACTGAGTGGGGAACCTGACTGGGGCTGAACATCACATCCCTGAGATCGTGACCTGAACCAAAACCAAGAGTCAACACTTAATTGACTGAGCCACTCAGGTTCCCCTATGCTGGCATTTTTTACTGAAGTGTGTGTTTATTTCACATGGTTTGGGAGGGGGAAAATGTTAGGAAGATCAAAGGAGACTAAACCATGCATTAGTATCTCTAATGCTCCCAGAAACTTCCATCTCCTCAGTTCCGCCCTTGGCTTCATGCTACACATGTTTGATTTGTAGAGAGTCATAGTAAAATGCCAGTGGCAGGGGATTTTTTTTTTATTTTAAAATTAGGTTATAAAAAAAAACAAAACATTTGCTAAATCATCATGATTTCAATAAATCAACTGTGCTGAGGAGATTCCAAAGAGGGGGGAGGGTAAACTCAAGTAGCAAGAGATATTGTCAATCAAAATTAATTAAAAAACTATATATCAATCAATAATCTTCTAAAAAGTCTTGTAATGACCTCTGTTACTCTGTTTAAACATAAATAAGGTAATCAACCATGTTACCTATCTGGAGATTAGATCTTTTCCAATTAACTTGACTTAATTAACTCTCTAAGGTGTTGAACTTTCGATGCCTCAGACACTGTACTTGCAGATTATTACAATTGGAGTACTCACCTAATTTACTCTTGTTTTTATCATCACCATTATATGTACTCATTTGACAAATAGAATTAAAAACTTAAATTCATGTGTGTGGGGGGGATAAAGATTTTTAAGGTGAAAAACTGGGACCTTAATTTAGACAAGTGAACTAAATAAAATTGTAAGACTCCTGAGACCAGTCTTTGTTCCCTCATTAAAAATTATGGGAAAAGGTGTCAGCTAGCTTCTAGGAACCACATGGGACCGTTTCAAGTGACCAGTCTTAATCATTCCTCTATGTATTGCCCTTTCATCGCATCTCATAGAGGTAATCCCAATAGATGGGAATGTTCACAGCTTCCTGTTTCCATTCCCATCTGCCCTGGCGTCCTTTCCTCCTGCCTCCCAAATGAATGAAGGAATGGTTCTGTCTTTTATTTAAGGCCCATCCCTTTCCTTTTGCTCCCATCACCATCTCCTCTGCAGGGACCTTGCTCCATCAGACAGTCAGCATTTCCCTGGATCCTCAACCCTACTTTCTTCACTGACTCCTCCTCATCCTCCTCCTCAGCTAATACAAAGGCTCAGGTCTCCCTCATCTAACAATGAATAAATGACACCCTCCTTTAACTCTCCCAGTTTAACCCTGTTTTTCAACTTCTTGAAAGATTTCTCTATATTTCCTGCATTCCCCTTCTTCAGCAGTCAGTCATGCCTCCATTGATGGGAGTTTGGCTTCTGATCACATGACCACTTCTCAGGCCTAACTGCATTCTTTCAATTGAGGTAAAATTCACATTAACATAAAGTTAACCATTTCAAACTGTACAATCTGGTGGCATTTAGTACCTTCACATGTACAACTATCACCTCTAGTTCCAGAACATTTCCATTACCCTAAAAAGAGATCCTATACCTATGAATCAGTCACTGTTCTTTCCTCCTCAGTCCCTGGCAACCACTAACCTGCTTTCTGTCTCTATGGATTTGTCTATTCTAGGCACCTCATATAAACAGGATCATACACTCTGTGGTCTTTAATTGACTGGCTTCTTTCACTTAGAATGACTTTGTCAAGGTTCATCTACACTGTAGCACAAATCAGTGCTTTGTTATTTTGAATATTAAATAATATTCCACTGCATGGATATACAACTTTTTGCTTACCTATTCATAAGTTGATGGGTATTTAGGTTGATCCAAACTTATGGCTAGTCTTATTTGACCTTTTGGAGACATGTGATGCTGCTTACCTCCATCATAAGTCCTTTCTTTCCTTGACTACTGAAATGAACCACTCTCTCAGTTTTTCTGACTGTTCTCTTCACATCCTCACTCTAACAGGCCCCTTCAATGAAGGGGTTCCCATGAGACTGGACTTGGTCCTCTTTCTTTATTCTCTGTGCCCCTCTCTGTGGGTACTGTACCCACAGTACCAGCTACCAATGGCTCCTGTGAAAACGTCATCTGTTTCTAGTACAGATGAAGGGATACTATCCTCAGGAGGCAAAAAAAAAAAAAAAAAAAAAAAAAGTGGAACCGGAGTACTGGGGCCCCAAATATGCACACTGTGTTTAAGATAGATATGTGTTAGGATAGCTGTAGAACAGCTTATGCTGACTCCCAAGCTCCTACTACCCAAGAAAAGCCAAATGCCTCTCATGATACCCTCCTTGCCACTGGCCCAGTTTCAAGCCTTCAAACCACGTATATGCAATATCAATTCAGTGGGGAAAGAAGTCAAAGAGTACATGTCATGCAGACAGAACAATTGGTCGACTCCATTTTTCATTCTCAATCTATTGCTTTGTTGTCAGACACAGCTTCAGTGCAAAGTTTTAGCAGCGGGAGGAAAGTTCCATTTCAGCTACTCACGCTTCTGTTATTTTCTCTTTTCCCCACCTCAAACTGACTCACCTTTGGCTAAAAGAAATATAAAATCAGCAAATATTGACTCAAAAGACTATGCAATTTACATCTTAATGCAGAGTAATAAGTCTTATTATAGTTCTCTCGGGAGCTACGTAGCCTGGCATATTTTTGGTTTTGGCTTTCAGTTTAACACCATTTTCACTTTGTGATTTTAGCAAGTAACAAGGATTGGTGCTTTAGGTTTTGCAGGGTAGAGCTGGACAGTGTTCTATCAACAGGGCCTCTTTTAGCTTCAGCACTTCCCCAGGGGATCAAAAGGACAAGAGTCATTAGGAGGCTGACAGTGTTTCAAGAAAAGTATTTCTGTTATTAATAAAACTAACCAGAAATCATTCATTGAACATTTACCAAGCATTTACTGAAGGTCTATTGTGTGTTTCCATAGCCCTCTTGGCATGCATCCCTAGTATTGCAATTAACACATTGAATAGAAATTCTGTTAACCTTTCTATTTCTCCTTTTTACACTGTGAGTGTCTCCGGGTAAGAGCCATATCTTGTTGATTACTCTATCTCCTGCGCCTGGCTAAGAAGCGTTCATTCATTCATTCATTCATTCAAGAAATCAATAACTAGTTACTGAGTGCCTACCATGTGCCTGACATTGTTCTATACACTGGAGATTCAGCGATGAATTAAACAGATAAAAGAAAAAAGCCCTGACTCCTCTGGTGTTTATATTCTCAGTGTGGGGGGGCAGTAGAAAATGAGCAAGAAAGTAAAATATACAGCATGTTAAATTATAGCAAAAGCTATGGATAAAAATGAAGGGGGTAGGGAGTATGGGGCAGAGAAGGTTGTAGTTTTGTTTATTTATTTATTTATTTAAGATTTATTTATTTATTTGAGAGGGGAGGAAGGGTAGAGGGAGAGCTCCCGCTGAGCGCAGAGCCCGACGTAGGGCTTGATCCTGGATCCTGAGATCATGACCTGAGCCAAAATCAAGAGTTGGATGCTTAACCAACTGAGCCACCCAGGCACCCCAGGTTGTAGTTTTCAATAGGGTTATCAGGGAAGGTCTTACTGAGAAGGTGATACTTGAGCAAAGGCCAGAAAGAAGGGCAAGAGGAAACCATGGACGAGGGAACAAGCATAGAGAGTCTTACAAGTGATTATAGAAACTTGAGTTTTACTCTAAAGGAGACAGGAAGCCACTGGAGGGGGGTGAAGGATCAGGAGGTCAATTTGGGTTATGCAAAGTTTGAGGTCTACTAGACAGCCTAGTGGGAATATTGAGCAGGCAGGTGAATGTGTGAGCCCAGATTTCAGGAGAGATTTCTAGCATGGAGAGAGATGTTTGGAAGTGGTTGGTATACAGCTAGTCTTTAAAGCCATGAGATTTAGGGCATCTGGGTGGCTCAGTCAGTTAAGCATCTGCTTTGGGGTCAAGGCATGATCCCAGGGTCCTGGGATGGAGCCCAATATTGGGCTTCCTGCTCAGGGGAGAACCTTCTTCTACCTCTTCCTCTGCTCCCAACCCCCCACTTGTGCTCACTCTCTCTGTCAAATAAGTAAATAAACAAATAAATAAAAATCTTTAACAAAAAACAAGTAAAGCCATGAGACTTGATACTAGCAGCAGAAAGGGGGGGAGGAGTACCAGTAGAGTAAAGATACAGGATGAAGGGAAGAGGCGAACCAGCCCAGAAGACTAAGAAGGAATGGGGCTAGTCAGGAAAGAGGAAAGTCAGGAGACTAGGAGTTGATCATTGGGTTACACAAAGTGAAGGTCATTGGTGACCTTGACAAAAACATTTACAGTGGAAGGGAGCAGCTGACATGAGTGGAGGAAATGAAAGGAGAGAAAGTGGACATGTGTGTACATGCAACGTTTTTTTTAAGGAGTTTTTACTGTATAGACGGGCAAAGAAAGCAGGTGGTTGCTAGAGAGAAATGGTTTTTCCTTAATTGGGAGAAACCATGATGTGTGTTTAGGCTGATGGAAATGATCTCACAGAAAAAAGAAAACCAACGATACAGGAGGGAGAGAGGAGAATAACTACCTAAGGTCCTTGATTAATAGGTGAGAAGGGAAAAATGTAGTGCATGAATGAATAACTCTCACTGGCAGTCCCCAAAAAACTTCCAGTACTAGTTGTCTGCATGCCTAAAATGGGAGTAGTGGAACTCTAAAGTGTCAACTCCACGAGGGCAGAAGCATTCATGTGGTTTGTCCTCGGCTGTGTTCCCAGAGCCTAGAACAGGGCCTGGCATGCATGGTAAGAACTTCACAGATACTTGTTGAAGGAATTACTAACTTGCTTCTAATTATTGAATGATAAAAGGCCTCAGTGCTTCAAGATGGGGAAAATAGTACTCCAGACTTTTGGCAATTAGGTGGAATGCATCCTAACATCAGAAGTTTGATCTTCAGGAACATACATTATTTTCTAAATATATGTTGTTACTTTTATACATAATCTAAAAGGGCCAGGCAAGCAGATGTGTGGGAGACCCATAAAGCAGCACCAACACTGTCATAAATGTGCCTTCAGTCTATATTCAAGACCTAGAAAATGACTGTTTTGGAGGCCACGGCCATTGCTGTGGAGTGATTTAGGAAGTGTTCCATACACATGTGTAAAATCAAAGTTACAGCTTGAAGCTGTTGGGAAAAGGTGGATGTTTCATTCTTTGAGTAAAGTGGAAAATCCCCTCCTTCTAATTAAAGACAACTGGTGATGGAGAGTTTTCTATTCTTAGCACATGATGTGTTATTATGGCTTTTTCTTTAATTAATTCTCGAAGCCAGTGGCTGAAATAGGAGAGGATTACCGGCTCCTAAAATTACCTTGGGAAGGTCCTAAAAACAAGTTCCTTGGAGAAGGAGGCTTCAAAACATAAAAGAGACATTCCAAACAAAATGTATATTTGATTCAATGTACAATTTGCTCCCAAACCATCTTTCTACATTTTGATATTTTGTGCTAGGCACGGTGACACATACATGAATGAGGCGGAGGTCTCCTCCCTGAAGGAGTTCTTGGTCCAATAGTGGGGACTATTCAGGAACCAGGTGATTCGGAGAGTGGTTAAGGGAGAACAGAAAGGTGTTGTTAAGGAGTATCTAGGAAAAACACCTAACCCACTTGGGGAGGGAGGTTTGCTTTTCATGGAAAATGTTAAACGTATTGAAAAGTAAAAAGAAATGCACACTAAGCCACTGTATACTCATAGCCTAATGTCAACATAATAGTTGCCAACCTTCTTTCCTTCATTCCCTTCCTCTCATTTTCTTCCTGAAGTAGTTCAAGTCATATCACAGACATTCTATCATTTCACCTATAAATACTTTATTATGTTCTGTAACTTATTATAAGGACTTTAAAACAAAACATAACTGCTGTCACAGTTATCACAGTTAACAATAAGGAAGACTTCTTAAGGAAGGTGACTTCTGAATGCCTAGAGGATGTGTACGTGGATGCCAGGAGAAGGCAAATGGCACAGCTGGGCCAAGGGGACTAAAATGGCTTGAAAGAGCCAAGAGAGAGCCTAACCTGGCTTTTGCAGAAAACCAAAGGTAGTTCAGTGACGGGAGCATGGCGTGACCTTGGCCCTGGGCCAATCAAGCCTCTCATTTATACTAGCCTCCTTAATCTTCACAACAATGAAACTACAATAGGTACGTATAATTAACTCCAGACAAGAGAAGGAGGTTTTGAGATGTTAAATAATTGGCTTTATCAATGATGATCCTGTGGCTCAACAAATAAAAGAGTGGATTGTGAAACCAGGTCCTTCAGAGTCCCTGGGTACCTAACCACTTCGCCATCCGACCTGCACCAATGTTTATGATTTTCTACATCTTCAAGTGTTTGTCCCTTTGATCTCGTTCTATACAATGATCAACTTTACCCATTGATGGTTAGCTGATTTGATTTTTAAAACAGTTAAAAGGAGGGGTTTTTCTAGCAGGAAGGGGGAGGAGACAGGGTTTCCTTGGGTTTAAAGTAGTGGAAACTCACAGCAAGACTCATGCTTATAATATATGAATCTTTTGTAGTTCAAGCAATGAATTTAACTGAGTCATTTGCTGTCGCTGGATAGTAGCATACCCTAATTGCAAGAAAAGCATCCAGAAGGAAAAAACAGTCTCCTGAGTGCTGAACTTGCAAAGCTACAGTGACAAAGCCACGGTGAGCATCACAGAAGTAAGAAGCCCCTCATTTCCCTTCTTGAGAAAATCCAGTATTTGCTGATGCAGATATCCTTAGGTAAGAAAAGGCTAATTATGATGTTTTTATGAGAACTGAATTTTGTATTTAGTTAACAGATTAAGTTATTCCCTGTTGCTAACAGGCTGTGTTCTCAATGAAACCAAGTATTATGACAATTGCCAAGTTTATCAGATAGTTCATTGTATGAACGCTAAAAGTCTACTTTACTGAGATCCCTGCCTCCTCCCACCCCTGCCCTGTTGGTTTCTGCCTCAAGCCCAGGCTTTAGGTATTACAATTTACCTGCCATTTTAGTTTCCCAGTTCAGTAACTCTCAAGGTATGCCTTTACTTTCAGGTTTCTGCTTTAAAGAGTGACACTCCAAAGCCTAGAAGCCTACCACTGATGGTTGAATTCAGAGAATTTTCTCCACGCTTCAGCTATTTATTTCTTTTAAGATTGATTTATTTAAGAGAGAGAGAGAGAGTTCATGAGAGTGGGAACAGGGGTGGAGGGTAGGGGAAGAGAGAAAGGGAGAAAGAGAATCTCAAGCAGACTCCCCGCTGAGTATGGACCCCGATGTAGGGCTTGATCCCAGGACCCCGACATCATGACCTGGGCTGAAATCAGGAGTTGGATGCTTAACCAACTAAGCCATCCTGGTGCCTCCCGATACTTCAATTATTGTAGCAACAGAACCAAGAGAGTGAGGGCAGAGCATAGTTGAGCCCCTTCCTCTCTCCACCATGCCCCAGCAGGATGTAGTGGCTGAGGATATGGGTTCTTGGTCCAGCCCCACCACTGCCCGGACGTGGCCCTGTGGGAAAGCACGTGGGAATATGGCATGGTTATTGCATATCAATCCCTTTGTCCCAGCTCCCTGTGTTTGACACCGAGTTCAACTCCTTCTTAGGCAGACATGCTATATAAATATGCTATATAAAGGCAGACATGCTATATAAAGGCATAACATCTCCATGCCTCGACTTCCTTAGCTGCAGGATAGGACTGATAATCATAGTGTCTACCCTATGGAGTTGTGACCAGGGGCCACAGAGCACATGACAAATACATGTTGGCTTCTGTTCATTTCCAAGGTACCACATCAGAGCGGAGAGAATATTTTGTGACTGTTGAAAACCTAAAAGGCTACAAAAGTCTTCTCTACAAATAAAACAAATCAGAACTCTACTTGCTCAGTGGAGAGGGAGGATTGCAAATTCTTCACAGTAGTGGCCCCAACAAGGCTGTGACAGCCAGCTCAGGGAGACGCCCATCGGAAGAATGTCTCAGTGGCTCCTGAGATGGACAGGCCCCTAAAGCTTCCAGACCAATGTCTGTACTTGTTCAGTTAGAGGATCTTGCTTTCAGAGAGGAGTCCCATACAATCAGCTCTCTCTACAGAGGGCTTCAGGAAACTCCCTGAAGTCTGGGGTGGGGCGGGGAAGAGGGCTTGAGGATAGGGAGACTATGGAGTCAGCATAGTCATCAGACTATGATGTCAGCAGCCTCATAAAGGGACCCCCGAGTCCTAGATTGAAAATGAAGTTACTGCAGTATCTTTCAGATGCCTCTGCCTCCTCTAGGGATATGAAAAGCCCCCCAAACACATAGTAAAACTTGTTTGAAATAAGAAGTGTGCTTTATTTACAGAACAGAGGTTGACAGCCTTGTTAGAGCCAAATGCCACCTGTACACTGAGCAGAGCCCAAAAGGAATTTACCTGTTCCTAATTTGGGCCAAGGGGGAAGAGAAGAGGGATCAGCAAAAGAAAGAGAAAAGGCAAAATGATGAGAAAGGGAAGGAGCAGAGTGGGGGAAGGGGGGAATACAGCTGGTCCTGAAGCAGGGTGGGGAAGATCCTGGCCACAGAGATGGGTCCAAGAAACCAGCTGTGGAGTATTGGGAAGCATGTCAGCTTCTGCCCAAGAAAAGCCCCTTAGATCTCAAGTAGTCCAACCTGACCATGTTCAAGAGGGGAACACTGAGGCCCACCTGCTCAGAGCCACATGGGGAGTCGGGGTGAGAGCTGGGGTGGGAACCCTGGCCACTGTCTTCTTACCTGGAGCTCTGGAAAATTTTCCCATTCCTGGGTACAAATTTTGTTTGGAAACGGGAACTATTTTCCTCCTAGAATATCTACAATAAGCTGCAGGTACTTTCATGCCACTTCCCACCCTAGAGGTCAAGCCTTCATTGCATGTTGTGCTTTATAAGTGAAATAGAATTCCCTGGGTGTGGATTGGGTTCTTTGGGAGGTCAGGAGGTGGAGGAGGGCTCAACTGAAGGCCTGGAAATAATAGTCAAGGACCTCTACTGACCTGAGAGCAGCAAAGAAAGCCCAAAATCTTCTGCAACTTTATCAGAACACATTAAAAATGAAAATTGTGATTTCTTCTGAGAAAATATTGCTGTTTTCTAGTTTTATTAAAGGACAACTTGCTCTTTTCTGCTCCACATGCTGGTACCATGAAGTGATGATTTGTCCTACTAATAGTCAGTGACCTGGGAGGAGAAAAAGATAAAGTTCCTTTCAGAGTGGCCTGGAAGGATTCCCTTGAGATGCAGATGGAAGCCAGTGATTCTCAATATTGTTAAGAATAATTTCACAATGTAGATAAAAGCAAATATACCCTGATGCTTGTTATAAATAATCATGCCTTAATTGCACCCACAAAGACGTTTCTCCAACAGGCCTACTGACCACCCATCTTGTATCTGAATTTCCTTCCTCCGCTAATGAGCAACTCAGCCCCACACAGAGACACTCTCTACATCTGGTCCAGGCCTTTGGCTCTGCAGCTTTAGTTCATCTTTATGAATTTCAGTACTATCTTACAGTACAAACAAGATCACTATCAATTTGTTTGATGTCCCCTGCAAGCAGCCATAGGACATTATTAATTCTCTCCCAAGACCTTTCCCCTCTCACTCTAAGGGATATAAACAGAGTTATTCTAAACCATTTGCTGTGTTTTGACATTCTTTTCAGAATAATTACCCAAATGCAACCATGAGAGTAAAGGAAGACATAAAAGATAAGACTGCCAGGGTTTAAGTCAAAGATCAGTTAAAATGCCCAGTACTTGTCAAAAATAATATTTAGGAAAAAAAGAACTCCCAGAAAATATTTTTGTGCTCATTTCCACCAGACTGTAAAGGTCAATGGGCCAGACCCCATGTTGAGTTGTAGGTTTAGAATAGAGAGCTAGGCGTTCAGTTGTATACGAATAAAAGAATGGAATGCATCAAGAAGTATATTTTCTTTTGATGAAACCATAAAAAAATAAAGTGTCCCAAAGATAATAGAGTTGGAGCAGTGAGTCTGACACCATATGATGGAAGTCATGAAACAACTTCACTGTAAGAAACTCAGTTAAAGGAATTGTGCCAGCCCCTCCAATTTGCCTGGTAGTTGGTACCGAGGGACACACAGTTCAGAAGGAGGGCACCCCATGCTCTTAACCAGGGATAATGTGAGAAATGGGGATCAGACAAAGCTTAGGGCTGGGGTGTGCAGTCCCTCAGAAGACACTAAGGTACCCTGGGCAGCAGAGGTGGTGGGTGGGAAGAGGTTTTCTCAGGGTTAGGAGAGAGTTTTCCAGTTCTTGTTTTGGTCTTTTGTTAATTTCTCATTCAAGTTTCCAAAGTCCAGTCTTGCAGAGATTCTGCCCTTGAAGTATAGTTGTTTGGCATTGCTTTCTTGAATAAAGAAATTTTCAAAAATAGGGTAGATTGTACTGGCAACTGCTATAGATTGAACTGTGTCTCCCAGAAAGGCAGGTGAAGTCCTAACCCCTCACATGTATGAAGGTGACCTGATTTGGAAACAGAGTCTCTGCGGACATAACCAATAGAAGATGGGGCCCTTTGGATTCGTGTGGCCCCTGATCCAATGGTCAGTGTCCTTTATAAGAAGAGGGGAATTAGAGAGGAGAAGGGAGTTGAGGGAAATTGGAAGGGGAGGTGAACCATGAGAGACTATGGACTCTGAAAAACAATCTGAGGGGTCTGAAGGGGCGGGGGGTGGGAGGTTGGGGGAACCAGGTGGTGGGTATTGGAGAGGGCACGGATTGCATGGAGCACTGGGTGTGGTGCAAAAACAATGAATACTGTTATGCTGAATAGAAATAAAAAATTTAAAAAAAGAAGAAGGGAGTGTAGATGCAAAGGTACAGTTCACAGAAGAGAAGGCCATGCGAAGGTGAAGGCAGAGGTTGATGCAGTGTATCTGCAAGCCAAGGATGCTGGCAACACTGGAAGCTGGAAGAGGCAGGTGTTTTTCTTCCCCTAGCACTTTCAGAGGAGCTCAGCCCTGACAACACCTTGATTTCAGAATTCTCACCTCTAGAACCAGGAGACAATATATTTCTGTTGTGGCAGTCTGATATAACAACCCTGGGAAATGAATCTGGACACTATTATTTTGGCTTGCCTTAAGGAACAAAGTGAGTCTCCCATTGAACAAAATTATTTTGGCTCTTTTGCTTATTTTAAGAATGGAATGCTAATACTAAACTACTCTGAATGGGGGCCCCAAATAGGGAACTATACCACTTTTCTTTTTCCTTTTCTTTTTTTTTTAAGATTATTTATTTATTTATTTGACAGAGAGAGATCACAAGTAGGCAGAGAGGCAGGCAGAGAGAGAGAAAGGGAAGCAGGCTCCCTGCTGAGCAGAGAGCCTGATGAGGGGCTCGATCCCAGGACCCTGGGATCACGACCTGAGCTGAAGGCAGAGGCTTTAACCCACTGAGCCACCCAGGCGCCCCTCTTTTTCCTTTTCTTTTAAAAGATTTGTTTATTTATCTGAGAGACAGAGACAGTACACACGAGTGTCAAGAGGGGCAGAGGGAGAGAATCTCAAGCAGACTCCCTGCTGAGTATGGACCCAGATGAAGGGCTCCATCCCACAACCTTGAGATTATGACCCAAGCCAAAAGCACCAGTTAGATGTTTAACCAACTGAGCCACCCAGGTGCCCCAACTATACCATTTTCCAAAAACACTAGGGTGAAGCTTTAATTATGCTATACTATTTATTCATAATAAACTCTAGATAACCATGGTGCAGACTGGACATTCAAATGAAAGCATTTGTTGTTTGCTAAATGAATTCCACATGCCTCACTTGATTTATCATTTTTTTAAAAGATTTATTTATTTATTTGACAGACAGAAATCACAAGGAGGCAGAGAGGCAGGCAGAGAGAGAGGAGGAAGCAGGCTCCCCGCTGAGCAGAGAGCCCGATGCAGGGCTCAATCCCAGGACCCTGGGATCATGACCTGAGCCGAAGGCAGAGGCTTTAACCCACTGAGCCACCCAGGCACCCCTGATTTATCATTTTTATATTACTCTGCTTCTTTAGATTTCTAGTTTCTACATTCCCCTCTTTGATCACTTTGGAAAAACATGAGAGCAACTGCTGGAAGACAGTTACCCACATGGAATCAATTGCAAAAAACAACCTCTAACTTCTGAAACAGATCTTTAGTGATAAAGAGTCCCAAACACCTATTATTTCCTTAAAAGAATTTCCCTCTTCATTAATACCAAATAGTGCACATCACTATTCCAATAGATTTGCATTTCCTATTGCTGTTGACAAAAGGATTTGCTTATTTATTTCACTTGTTACAACTAAAAATTGGAAAGCAATATTTAGTATATCACTTTATGGTCAATAAGCCCTAGAATTTTGTGATTGTAATCTGGCTATTATCTGAAATATATTTAAATATACATGCACCACCTTATCTTTTATTTTTCAGCCAAGAAGTTAGCTTTATTATTCAATATAACTTTTTGTGTTAAGAAAGTGAAGAACCTGGTTGACCTGGTTAAGTGGCTTTATCAGTGGTTTTTCCACAGATGAAAACATTGCTCAAACTCTGCACATGAAGTATATGTTCTTTAAAAAAAAAAAGATTTTGTTTATTTTAGAGGGAGGGGAGGGAGAGAATCTCAAGCAGACTTCCCACTGAGTACAGAGCCCAACTTTGGACTCAGGGCTCCAGGCTTGATCACACCACCCTGAAATCATGACCTGTGTCAAAATCAAGAGCCAGATACGCAACCAACTAAGCCCAACCAGGCACCCCAAGAAGTGTATGTTCTTATGCAAAATAGATGTGATATCAGAATTTTTAACTGAAGGCTTTCATCAGGTTTCTGTAGAATTAACTCTATACAAAGCTGTAATCAATGAAGGCTCCCAAGGTCATATCTGATCCAATGTATCTCCTCCACCCGCTTGCTCAGGAGTTTCCCTGACCTGAAACCCCAGCATTTTAATCATTGTTCAAGGTTAAATATCTAACACAGAGGTGTACATCCAGAAATCTCCCATTAAATAAGAACATGTTACCAGAGAGGATAAGGAAGATGCTAAGTCCTATGTGCTCTCTCCTTCCCTTGTTCACATATTAAGATGATTTTTTTTACCCTATCATATAGTTCACATTTCAGAATCCAGAGATAACTTGTTTTGTGAAGGATAAGATCCAGGAATGAGTAGTGGGAGTGGAAAGTCCTGGACAATGATGCTGAGGGTAAAAATAGAGGAATAGCTAGTAATAAACTGACAATATCTCTGCTAGAATGGTCCAGCATTCAGTTTACTCACCAAAACGCCACTGCCACCTTTGCCACAGACTTGCCTGATGTGCCTTAAATCTGATGTTACAGCTATAGATATGTAGTCCCTAGACCACTACAGAATAATGCGAAGATCAAGCCCTTAGCCTTTTGCAGTGAGACTGATTGAGATTTTAATTCTGTCTTTGTTATTTATTGGCTGTGTGACCCAGGGCAAGTTACTTGACCCCTCTGAACACTCAGTTTTTAATCTGTAAAATGTGGATGATGAAACTTCCCTAATAAAATTGTTATGAGGATTAAGTGACCTAATGCTTAACACATTGTCTTGCCCATTCTAAGCCATAAATCAATATTAACTGTTATTAATAAACCCAAATCAAGCAAATTAGCATTTGTTTCTCAGGGTTAGTCACCGAATGGTGTTTCAAACAGTTGATTAATTGATCCAGTTCAGCACCTGAGAAGTCTGAGATAACATTACCCTTTCTGTGGGACACTTATATCCCCTTATTAAGCAAATAGGACATTTAGTTGCCTAATTCACTACTATGAAATTTAACTGCTAGCAATTAGCTACAGGATGGGGAGACAGAATGTATGGCAAGGTGTCAGAAAATTCGAGCAAATACATTTGTGAGATTGTACCTAGGGAAGAGCGTTATATCTGTGTAAGGGAACCCAAAGATTTAACTGTATTTACATTCTTTGGTCCCCTGTCCACGCTTGAAGAGTAGCTTGCATGACTCTGAGCTGGGTTGGCTTCCAGGAGATTGGATTCCTTCCCCTTCTAGCCCACACAGACCTAGAAATATTATGGAGAATTTTTTTTCTTATTAAGGTAAATGACCTTCTAACACAGAACCCTCAGGAAGCTCCAGGAAAGGCCTAACAGAGATACCAAAGGGTTTGGTATTCAAAGCCAAGGATGTCAATACTGAGGTAGAAACTAACATACATACATCCAGAGGAAGGCAATCAACTTGGGAAAGGTCTAGAGGTCAGGGACAGTGGGCTTCATGTGTCTGCAGTGTTCTCAAGTGGAAGTGAGGAGACCAGCTCTGATTTAATCCAGTGGGGCCAGTAGACAGAGGGGTTTGGGAGACAGATTTGATGAGACTAGGTTGTTCCAATATGTATTGAGCTCCTTGATGAAGATGTCCAAGCAGAGGCTTGATGATCAAATCTTAGGGAGCCTGGAGAAAGAATTTGTTCCTTTGGAAGAGATGGGTCCAGATAATGGCTAAGTGTCCTTCCACCTCTAAGATGACATTACCCAGTGATTCTATAAAAAGCTAGAGAATTCATATTTATTATTTCATTATTTCAGGAGGCTTCCACTAGGTTTTTTTTTTAATTTTTAAATTTTTTTAAATTTCTTTTCAGTGTACCAGAATTCAATCTTCCACTAAGTTTTAAGTTACCTTATGGATAACTCTCCCCCACTTCAGAAAATGATGAACTAATCACAGGGATAAGTTCAACATATTTTATATATATTAAGATACAGTTACATTCAAGTCTAAATTACTTCTTAAAACAAGTAAATAGTCTATAACTAGTACTGGGATTGTATAAAGAGTATAAGATATTTGCAGATTTGTGCAGTTGGAGGAAGAAAAATATGCCCTAATAAAATTACAGCTCATAAGTTTCAACATTAAAAACCCTGATTTAATTTTATAATCCATCCTTATGAAGTCACTGAAGATTTGTAAGCCTTTACCTAATGAGGATCTATGGTATAACAGCCATAGTACTCTGAGGATGGAGGGGCAATGTACCTCGAAAAACATTTCAAAATCCATTTAATTATATCAGGCCCAGTGACAAGCATTTATAAATGCACACATCAAAAACTGGAGGTGTGATTTGGGGTCACATATCATCAGCTGAGTAGCAGAAACAAAGCTAAGTAAATTTCTGCTTGGCTTCTCAAATTAACAGGATTGACTCAGTTTAATTCAAGTTTTGGTTTTCTCAAGGAGTAAACCTATGGTGCAGTATGATTTCAGCTGAATTAATTGCCTAATTTCTAATACTGAGTCCTTATAACTTTTTCAAAGCTAGTAGATATGCCATACATATTTCTGTGGTGACCCATTGCAGACAATAGAGACTCTGCCATTCGTCCAAGCAAAGAGGAGGGGTCGGACAGCATCCTACACTTCCCACACACTGCTGTTTGTACCTTAAGTGTTATAAACTGAATACTAATCAGGTTTTAACACTTGCAATTAGAAGGTTATTCATGCTGTTGTAATGTACTTTTCCTTTCCAAACTTGGTTTCATAGTTGTCACTTTCCAGCTCATTACCTGAGTTTTGGTGGCATTATTGACGACTTCCTACAGCCTTCATCATTGGTCAATGCTCATTTATTGAATGAACCAACTCTTCAGAACCCAACCACTTCTGGTTTACTGCCCGAGCCTCCTAAAGTGGTCCCACTTCTTCCATCCTGGATCACTTACAGCCTGTTCTCAATACACCTACCGCAAGGGTCCTCTTAAACCGAAGTCAGCTCATGGTCTTCCTCTGCACAGATCCCTCTAGTAGCTCAGCAAGTCACTCAGCATAAAAGCCAGTCTTGTGTAAGGCCCAAACTAGAAGGCTCTGTACAGCCTTATCCCTCCATTCTTTCTCTGGCTGCTTCTCCCACCACTCTCCCCTTCATTTGCCCTACCCATCAACTAGCCTCCTACTCTTGTCATGCCTAGAATACCCCCGCCTTAGAGCTTTTGCACTGGTAGGTTTTTTGTACTACCAGGAATGATGTTCTCCCAGATACTGGCATGACTTACACCCTCATGTCCTTTCTCAAATATTACCTCGATTAACCTACTTGAAATTACAAGCCCCACCTTCATTACCCTGGTCTTTTTTTTTTCCTTTCCTTTTCTTTTTTTATGATGTTATATTAGTCACTATACAGTACATTAGCTTTTGATGTAGTGTTCCATGATTCATTGTTTGTATATAACACCCAGTGCCCATTACAACACATGCCCTACTTAATACCCACCACCAGGGTACCTCATCCATCCACCCCCTCCCCTCTGAAACCCTCAGATTGTTTCCTGGAGTCCACAGTCTCTCAAGGTTCATCTCAACCTCTGATTTCCCCACTTTCAGTTTTCTCTTCCTTCCCTTAATGTCCTCTGCACTATTCCTTATGTTCCATATATGAGTGAAACCCTGGTCTTTTTTTTACTTACATATAAATTCAATAAAAAATGCACTAAATATTTTTAGAACTACCAAATGTTAATAAAAAAAATTTAAAAACCTAAATAAACGGAGAGACACACTATGTTCATGGAGTGGAAAACGCTACATAGTAAAGATGTCAGTGCTCCCTAAATGATATAGGTTTAATACAATTCCTACCAAAATCCTAGCAAGATCATTTTGTAGATTATAGACAAAATGATTTTAAAATATATATGGAAAGGTAAAGGCTAGAATAGCCAAAACAATTTTTAATAAAGAATAATAAGGTAGAGGAATCATTCTACCTGATTTGAAGACTTATCATAATGCTACAATACTCAAGACAGTATGGTACTGGCAGAGAAATACATACATAGTTAATGGAACAGAATAGAGAACCCAGAAATAGACATACAGAAGAATGACCAACTGACTTTTAACAAAGAAACACAAGTATTCAATGGAAGAAGGATGGTCTTTTCAACAAATGATGCTGACACAATTGGACATGCATAGGCAACAAAATCAAATCTAAATTTAAACTTCATTTCTCATTATTCTCAAATGGATAATAAATTTAAACATAATATTAAGACCATGAAACTTTTAGCAGATAACATTGGAGAAAATTGTCATGATGGAGTTAGGAAATTAGTTATCAGACATGGCAAACTTTGGTAGAATATGACTCTTAAACTCAGGGTCATGAGTTCAAGCCTCATGTTGGGTGTGGAGCTTATGTATTAATTAATTAGTTAATTAAATGCCTGTTTAAAAAATAAAATTATTTCAAAACAAAAAGTTTTTTAAAACCTACTGAAAATACCAAGTGCTGGCAAATCACTCACACATTGCTGGTGAGAATTTAAAACATTACTGACCCTCTAGAAATTAGTTTGACAGTTTCTCATGAAATTAAATATACATTAGACATACAGCCTAGTAATTACAGTCATGGGCATTCAGCCCGGAGAAAAGAAAATATATATCCACATGAAAACCTGTATATGGATGTTTCTAGAAATTCTATTAAAAACAGCCCAAACTGGAAACAAAACCCTATGCCTTCCAATAAGTAATGATTAAACAAACTGTGGTACATCCATATCATGGAATATTATTCCACAATAAAAAAAGAATGAAGTATTGATACACACAATAATTTAGATAGATCTGGAGGAATTTATGCTGAATGATGAAAGCCAATCTCTAAAGGTTACAGTCCACATGTATGTATTTTTATACTCTAATGATGTTATTTTTTTTTCTAATGATGCTCTTGAAAAGATAAAACTAAAACTGTAAAAATGGAGAATGGATCAGGGTTTACCAGGGGTTAAAGGTAGGGTGATGGAACAATTCTGCATTTTTATCATGGTGGTAGTTATATGAATTTACAAATGGTATAAAATTCACAGACTTATATACCAAAGAGTCAATTTTACTGTATGTTAATTCTAAAAATAAAAAAAAGTAAAGCCAGATACCAAAGATTAGTACACTTTATACATTACTGTATCCATCTTGTAACTCAGTGGAAAAATGAAGAAATGAAGAATAATGTAAGACTTGTGCCATATTTTTATGTCTACATTTTCAATTAAAGTTAAGAGATGAGGGGAGGCAGGCTGGCTCAGTTGGTAGAGTGTGTGACTCCTGATCTCAGGATCGTGAGTTTGAGACCCACATTGGCACAGAGTCTACTTAAAAAAATAAAAATGATAAAGTTAAGTGATGAAAAATATAAAAGCCAAATACATGGGACAATGTTAGCTGTATTTTTCCTATTGATTTCTGCTTATTGCAGTGAGCTGATTCCAATACTTTGAAATATGTTTAGACTTGCTGTTGGCCCAAGGTATTGTTGAAGTTTTAAAATGTTCCAGATGTGCCTGAAAAGACTGTGTGTAGTATAGTTGTGGATTTTAATATTTTCTACATAGTCTATCAGGTCAAATTTATTTGATGTATTGTCCAAATATTTTACTATTTTTCTTTAAACTAAGGTAGGGTGTATGTCTCATTGTTGTAGAATTATTTGTGGGCATTTTTTTAGACTGAATATGAAGGTAGTTTTCTTCCGGAAGGATCTGCATTTGCTTCTGCCAGGTGTTTGGGGCTATTACCGGTCCAAGACCACCTTCAGTATACTTCACAGCTTGATATTTCTTTGACAACCCATTAATGCCAGTGTAGACAATGCCAACACAGGCTCCAATTTCCTCTGAGGACAGACCAGAGCCACAACTCTCAGTGACAAGCTTCTCTTCTTTTATTTCTTTTATTTCCACTGCTCTTGTTAACCCTGAAGGAGAATACCTTTGGTTCCTACTTTCTACCAGAGTATAATCCTCTGGGGTCTAAGTTTAGTATGGAAGAGAGTCTTTTATTAGTCTCTTTCTCTAGGGCAGGCCTTGGGTTTTCACTTCAGCCCCCTCACCTGGTGAGGTCACCACAACTGAAAACAAAGTTTGCCTGGATTGGCAAAACACTTCAGTTCCCATTTCCCTGAGTTTTTGACCTGCTGATACTTTAATAGCCTGTTATTTCTTTCTTGCTTTTGGGAAGTTTGAGCACACTGGTCCTACCCAGTGTTTTAAATTTTCATGGGGGGCGGTGTCCTGACTAAGCTTAAGTGGAAGTTCCCACCTCTGCTACAGTTTCCCTCTTTAGCTCCTTCTCTCTCCCTCTAGACCGCAAGTTCCTTTGTGTTCCTTGCCTCTTGTTCAGTACCTGATCATTATAAATAATTATAAGTCATTATGAATAATTATAAATTATTATAAATAAATACCCAATACATTCTAGGACAACAAGTTGCCCAAATATCTGGAATCTGAAACTATGAGACCAGGCCTCCCAACTGGAGTCCCGATGCTCTTCTCACTGAAGCATGCTGTTTGTTCAGCTCAACGCTGCCCATTCTGGCAATAGTCCCTGCACTGCTGGAAGAGCAAGGGGAACCTCTGGCTAAAGCAGACCTCAGCCTCTGACTCAAGTTCACAGCTAAGCATTTTGATCACTGGCACTTTCAGCTTAGCCTAGCTCACTTATCAGTCCATCCTGACTCCTGATACTTTCATGTCCACTTAGCCTGTACGTTGTTCACTCAGATTTCCCACCTCCTGGCCACTCCCCAGTGCCCAATGCTGGACCTCTATCTGGAAAGCCCAGCTCTTCTGTTACCCAAGGGGCAACCATTTTTCCAGGCCAGATGGGTATGTGATGGCTTTGCTCCTCAAGTGCTGAGTCATGGAAGCAGAAGGATATACAAATCCTAACCGACTGCTACAATTCTCTGCCTCAGCTGACAGGATCACAACATCAATGACTGGCCTTTTGTATTAATTGCCTGGGGCCACCATAACAAAGTACCAGAGACCAGAAGGCCTAACCAACAGAAGTCATTTCCTCACAGTTCTGGAGACTGGAAGGCTAAGACTGGATTAAGACCCACGTCGATGACCTCATTGGAACTCAATCACCTCTTCAAGACCCTGTCTCCAAATACAACCACATTCTGACATACTGACAAATGTGAAGTTAGGGGGAACACAATTCAGACCTAATCATAAACTTATACCAAAACCAAAGATTTCTGTGACCTGCTCGTGTTACCACTCCAACCTCACCAACACAAATGAACTGGACTCTGTGCTACCCAGGTTTTGGCAATAGGCAACCTTACCTTGCATAAGCACGCTGTGCCATCTGCTTCCTAAAGCAGATCTTGTCTGTTTTGAGAGAATTGGCAAGCATCAGTATAAAAGTTTGAGTTCCAAATATTAAATACTTAAATATTAATTTGTTCTTTGAAATGCTTACCAAAGTTATCAGTATGTTCATTACAAGTCTCCTAATTATATTTAATTTTCACTAATGAAATCAACAGCGTAGGTTTCTACCCTCAGCTCTTATTTCCCTTTTTTCTTCAAGTAGTTCAGTAAATGATACAAGACTGTAAATATTATATTGGGTGATATGCTTAATTGACAAAATACGGAAAAAAATGTTTCTGCCAGTAGCTATAAATGACATGAAATGCTCTGGAGGAAAGATGTTTCAGTGGGAAATGATGTAGCAGTAATAAAACACACCCACTGCATTGAAAACAGGAGGCATTGGGCTAAGAGAAAAAAATTCTCTCATGGCACAGAACTTTTGATGAAGAAACTGACTTTAAGTAGGCTTAATGTAGAGGGTGTGTGTGTGTCACCACTAGCAATTGGCATTTCTGTATTTTTATTTCACACTATTCATGACTACAAAATAAATATTTCCTATTTCTTCCCACATCACAGCAAATAAGCAGTATAAACTTCTCAGGCTCCCCAAGGAAATAATGACTAACACTTTCAGAGCACATGTCTGCCACATACCGACAGCATCAGCTCATTTCACCAGCGGCTGTGTCCCTTGAGGCAGGTACAATTATTTTCTTGACATTATCAATGAGAAAGCTGAGGACAGAGTTGGGGTAATTCTCCCACTGTTGCTCCACTCCTACTCTCCAAACCCCAAGTTCTTAACCTCTATATTTAACTTCTTCTTGCCCCCACATTTCCTCAAGTGCACAATGCATAGGATATAAAGACACCCCTTGGCAATGTGGAGGAAATACTCTACCTGGAATTATTAGAGACTTGGGGCACCTCAGTTAAACATCTGACTCTTGATTTCAGCTCAGGTCACAATCTCAGGGTCCTAGGATCGAGCCCTACATCAGGTTCCACACTGGGTGTGGAGCCTGCTTAGGATTCTCTCTCTCCCTCTGTGCCCCCCACACTTACAGGTGGTACACATGTTTTCTCTTTCTCAATAAAAAAGTAATATTAGAAAACTACTATAGCTCTGTACAAATAGGTCTAAAAGCTAACTTGCCATGTCCAGGAAGAAAGGGGTTTTGTTGTTTAAGTCCCTCATGGACTGGCAAAGCTGCAAGAAAAATAGTTAATTGTTTGGTAACTTCAGTGGCCTAATTTGCTGAGTATTAGTTAAAAGGTAGTACAGAGTGGTTAAGTCTGGCAGTTGTTAGTAATGGAAAGCTTTAAAAAAAGGTATCATATAATAGATAATACTTGTTCTTTAGATGCACATCGAGAAGCAGTTTCAACTGCTTCCAATGTGACCGCAAGTCATAACCACTGGAACAAAGGCAAAAGAACAAGGTACTGTCTGCAGACATGTTTAAATGACTTCATGGGAACATTGAGGTATATAGGACCTTTTCTCTTCATTTCTTTGGGAGGAAAGAGGCCCAATAGTTGGCTATGAACTAAAGATGTGCCAACATGCATAATATGTGAGGAGATTCTGGATGGGGGTTCACTGGCCAAAATCCAGTTGTTTCCATGAAAATAGCTGTAATATACAGGAGAGTGTTGCAATAAATGTTTCAGATTCCAAATATGGGACAACTCATTGGGCAAGTGATTCAGGAGACCTGCCTTCTAGAGCCAGTCTTGCTGTATATCAGAGAGCCTTCTGTTAGCCACCTTTTGGACTTCAGTTGCCCTTCTGGAAATACAGATGGTTAGATGAAACCATCTCCCTAAGCATGAGGACCCTCTGTGTAGATTCTTTCTAGGGGTGGGCTTACGGGGACTATTGATCTTCCCAGTGCCCAGATGTGACAGACAGCAAGGCAAAAGGAAGTGCCTTCTCTTGGCAACTGGCACCAAGGAGCTCCTCATCAGGAAGGAGCATATTATTTGACTGCTTTATGGTGTCACGAGCACAAGCTTCCACAAAGAAGAGCTTTCTCTCACCCTATGAAAACAACCCCTTATTGCTGAGAGAGACGGCATGTTATCAACATCAGCAGTTTATTCTGGTATCAGCATTGGCCACTCAAGCTGAGCTTAACGGACTCTCCTTGCAATTCCCTATCTTGTCTGATTTTCGCTTTCTGGTTTCCTATCCTCCCATTGTTCTTTTGCATAGTGAGGGAGCTGCTTCTGATTCTGTTTGTTGCCATAGGAATTGACTTTCATACAGATATGCAAGTGCCAACAACTCACCTGCTGCTCTGTCCCAAGATACCAGGGGCCAGGGTGTCATCATAATCTATGGGGAAATCAGGGCTCAGTGGTCCAGACAGTCACTCCCCTGTGGAAGCAAAAGATAGCACTCAAGATTTGCCCAGTAATTTCACTTTTCAACATGTGGGCCATGTATGTTTTCCCCATTGCCTTGAAAACATGTTTTCCAGAGAGATCTCACAGTAATTCTCATTTTTTTCATAAAAAGGAAAACTAGGAGTGCCAGGGTGGCTCATTCAGTAAAGTGTGTGCTTTTGACTCAGATTATGATCTCCGGGTCCTGGGACCGAGCCCCACATCAGGCTCCCTGCTCCGCAGGGAGTCTGCTTCTCCCTCTCCTTTTGCCCCTCCCCTCTGCTCATGCTCTGTCTCTCTGTCTCTGTCTCTCTGTCTCTCTCTCTCTCAAATAAATAAATAAATAAATAACATTTTTTTAAAAAAATAAATAGGAAAACTAAGGAACAAAGGCAGTACAAAACTCTCCCCAGTTCCCACAGAATGTAGTGGCACGATTCAGGGGTCAAACCCCAACTTCTTAGTTCTCTTTCCTTCCAAAAGATCAGGCTCTTGTCTCAGAGCATGTAATTGTAAGACCAAGTATCAAAGCCTTATTCAGAGTTCAGCATACTATAGCCAAACCCAGCCTACTGCCTGTCTTTTAAATAAAGTTTTATTGGCACAGCCATGCCCATTCATTTACATATCGTCTAGGTTGCCTTTGAAGGAGGAGGGCAGAGTTCAGTCATTGTGGCAGAGAGAACGTGGTCTGTAAGTCTGAAAATATTTGCTATCTGGCCCTTTACAGAAAAGGTTGCAGTCCTCTGCCCTGGTGGGTAACGAGAGGGACTCAGAATTCACACTCACCAGAAATTCTGTTCCTATAAACCTGTGTCACCTCAGAAGTTACTGAAACTTCCTGAGTCTCTGTTTCCCCACACATAAAATGGGGCATAAGTATGCCTGCCACATAGGGTTGTCATTGGTCACTCAGTAAAATTAAATGAGATCATGTCCACGTAGAAGAGCATCTGGCATATGGTAAGCTGTCATTCAATGGCAATTATTGCTACTTCTGAGGAAAATCAAACATCTTTTGCTGGTGTTTTTCTCCTAACTAGCTGTGATGCCCTCAGCTGGACTGGCAGGAAGAACAAGATTTCCCTAGGTCTGGGACAAAAACCTAAAAGCCAGGGGCTACCTGCCCCCCCTTGCCATTCCTACCCCCACTGCCATACCAGCTACAACTGAACCCACTCTGATTTGGCTCCTAAGCTTGATTATCGCACTCAGGCCTTTCCTGTGCTAGTCAGGGACATTTGACTGCTGCTTCTGCTTGGACACCGTTGCTATGCTTGGGATTTCTAACCCCCATGGATCTGAGCATTCAAGCAAAGTGTAGCCTGCAACAGGGAGGAGACTAGGAGGTGAGAGTGGTACATTTTAGCATCAGAGTGGGGCTCGAGCCACAGATTGCTCGTGTACATGTGTAGCTTTTGTGCATATTTGTGGATTTGTGTGTTATTTTTGTGGTATGGGAGGACTGATCTATTGTGTTCTGTGCTTTTGCCAAAGAAGTAGGTTACTCCAGTGACTCAGCCATCTCAGAGGCCACTCTCCTTGAGGTGACCCCAAAGGTTAGGGTTTATTCTAAACTTCCCTGACTTCTCTAATAGCCCAGCATTAGGCCCTCACTCAGGATGTGATGTAAGCCAAAAACAGCCCTAGCTACCAGTCATCACCTTTTTTTTTTTTTTTTTTTTAGGTTTTTCCCACCAGGAGCTACACATCTTGAAACATTCTGACATATCAAACTGCATTTATTTATTTGAATAACCTTCTCTAACCAATAGCACGTATGAGGTAATAATTAAACTTTCCTTTCCACTCCCCCCCCAAAAAAAAGTGAATGAAAAGGATCAGGTGATTCCAGTTTCTTGTAAGTGTGAACCGGCCTCCAGTTCCTCACCTGTAAAATGTAGGTGAGACTAGCCACCACCTCAGGACCGTTGTGACAATGGAATGAGGTAGGAGAGTGGTTGACACTGACGAATTATAATGTTTGTGACAATGAGGCTAAGTCACCAGTCCAAAGCCAGAACTCCACAGAATCCCAGCCCAAGGTCAAAGCACTTGGGGCCTTGGCTGCCTGCACAGTCCTGAGGAGAGCATAGATCCGTTCTCTGTCATGTTGAGAGCATTTTTGTTTGTTTGGCCAGGAGGATAGCAAAACCCCCATTTCTACCTTACATACCTCCAGGTATCTAAGGAACCCCTCTCAACCGTTCTTAGGCCAGTCTTTGCAGGCTCTGCAATTTGAGGTTAAAAAAAAAAAAAGTAGAATTTTTGTTCTCCCCTCCCCTCCATTTGTTCTAAAATGCCTCCTTCCAGTTTCAGGATGTGTTCAAGTCATGCAGGTAAGGAAGTTGTTCTTTCATTTTAGCATCCTGGGATTTAATGAGTAAGTCCAGGATGGTCTATTTATATCCTTTCAGGGGGAGAGATGGCATGTGGGGTAAGCAGGGGCATAAGCTTTGAGTCAGGCAGACCTGGCTTCTGTCCCTGGCCCTTTTGCTCACTGGCTCTGCGGCTTTAGGTAAGTCCCTTTGGCTCTCTGAGCCTGTTTCCTCATATGCTGGATGTGAGAAGGAAAGGAGACAGGGCATATCCAGCAGTGAGAGTGGCCTTGGTGCAAAGGATGGAGACACATGGCAGGGGGAGGTGTCAGGAGCCCCACCCTGTTTCCTACCCTCCTCAGGGTTAGTCTTCCCAAGCCAAGTCCAGATCTTCATGAGGGCCAAGGGCAGGCCCCCACAAGATGTACCCCTTTGGCATGAACATTATTTTGACTTAAAAGCAATCCGAGCCCAGCAGATTCAGGAAAAGCTTGCCGGTAACAGGAAGAGAGCTAAAGCAGACTCCTCTTTACCTGAGAAACTTACGTGCATATTAGGGCAACCTTTGCTTTCCAAACACCTCCTCTCACCTTCCTGCTAATGGTCTTTCTCCCCTTTGTATCCTCCGACCCCTGCCCCTCTCCTGACCTCATATAAGCATCATGTTGCCCCACTCTCTTTGGGATTTCCATGGCTGTGTGGATTCCCTGTATGTATGCTATTAAATTGATATTCTCCTGTTCATCTGTCTCATGTCAGTTTGATTCTTAATCCATCTAGAAAGACCTGGAAGGGCAGAGGAAATTCTTCCTCCCAGATCCTTCTCAATGCACCTAGTCAAGATACCAGTGAACTTTGTCCTTGGGGACCATCAAATTTACACAACTATTAGAGTTATCTGTTGAAGATGATGCTGTTTCATGATCCTATACCCTCTGTAGGGGTACTAGTGGGTGATAACATCCATCAGCCACAGCATCAGGAATCCACACACAAACCTTCTCCGTGTCTTTGCAAACTGCTTTCATGTAAATTCTGGTCCAGCTTCATACTGGATATACATGATGCTCAAATCCCTCTGGGCACGTGAGAGCCAGAGATAAAAACCTCACAGCCTGTAAGGTCTCACAGAGTGTCACATTTTCTACCTTTCTCCTTGAAGCTCGCTTCTAGGAACAGATGAATTCAACTCCAGGGCCAAACCACTCCCAGGGGGCCTACTCTCTCCCAGTCCCACATGGCTTCCTTCCCGTCAGAGCCCCTGTATCATATCAACATTATGCTTGTGTGTTAGTTTGCTATGGCTTTGTAACCAAGTAGCATAGTCTGGAGGGCTCACAAGATAGAAATGTATGGCCTCATAGTTCTGGAGGTGGCAAGCTGGAGATCAAGATGTTGGTGGGGTTTGTTTTTTCTGAGGCCCTTCTGCTTGGCCTTATCTCTGACCTGTATCTTCACTTGTTTTCTCCCCTTGCTATCTTTGTGCCTTAACCTCCTCTTGTAAGAATACAAGTCATATTGGATTAGGGCCCACTCTGTTGACCTCATTTTAACATAATTACCTCATTAAAGACCCTGTCTCTCAATATAATCATATTCTGCAGGACCCAGGGCAAGGCCTTCGAGTCCCCCATTTGGGGGGACACAAGCCTCCCCATAATGGCTTCCATGCTGACACATGGTGAGCCTGGGGCCTTTGGCTCCAGCCCCCAGCCCATGCTGGGCTACTACCTCCCCTTGGAAATACTAGTTTCTTCTTTTCTTCTCCCCCCCACCCACCAAATGGAGACCATGTTCTCTGTTCCTAAATCTTCTGTTACAAGACTCCTTCACTCTTCCCAGATGCTGAAGATACACAACCAAATGGCTCTCAGGTTACCCAGTCATGACCTCCTTCTAATATTTCCCCTCTGAAGAACAGACCCATGCTGCCATGTTTTAGGGTCTTACAGACTTGGGCCCAGCTTCAAGTACCCTAGTACTTTGTTAAAAAGCATGTCAACATTGGGCACAGCTTACCACCGAGGAACATTTGAGCTTTTCCAAGACAGCCCAGATTTTTAAAAATCCAATCTCCTTGTCAGACCACGTTTCTGATTATGCTTCTCAGTTTCAGATTTAGGAAGTGTGGTCACTGTAGGTAGGCGCCATACCTCTTTATAGGCATATGCATAATTATGTATAATAATATACCTCCCAAAGATGCATAATGAATGATAACTAAGATATTTACATTATGCACATGTGCTTTCAGCCCCAGGACTCCAATTCCAAATACCAATGTCCCTTCACATAAAATGAGATTCATGACAAACCTTAGAACTTTATCACAAATGTTTTCCTTCAGGCTTTGGGAGTACAAAGACAGAGATGGGAACCAGAGCATGGGATAGAGTACATATCCTGCATTTTCCAGGCAGTACCAGTTTCAAAGTACATGTCCCCATTTTGGGTTTGGAAAATACAATCCTTGCAATTGCCATAGTCATTCGATGAGATTCAATTAGTACCCTTTGGAGATAGTCAATTCACATTTTTAAAGAACCTACTTAGCACATCGCATCATGAACACCATCACCTTTTCAATTTAACTATCTACTGTTCTCCCCTTCCCTTCTCACTCACACCCATCTCTGAAAAGGAAAATCTCAGGTCACCTCTGGCAACCTGGGTGTTAATAATGAGTGAGATCTGTCATTATCATCTTTCCTATTTCCTGTCTGAGTCAGTGTGTTTGAGAACCTGTTAGCGTAGGTAGTTCTGATCATCTTATTGTCATCCATTTATATGAGGAGAGATCAATGCCTATTGTTCACGTTGGAAGGGCAAAGGACATTCTAGAATATGTAACTTACAAGGTAGTGAAGTAGATCTGGGATGTTCTGGTCCTGTGTCTGCTGCCTGTGTCTAAAGTCTGAGGTAGGGAGAGATGGTAGTGTCATAGGAGTAAACAGTTTATTAGAAAAACTCCAAATCTATAGGAAACTTGAAAGAACTTTAAAGTTAAGAGCATTCAAGTGTTTTTGAACTATAAAAACATCAGTCTCATTTGATTTTCTCTGGAACACTCTGACCAGGTCGGCTTAGGCAGAGGCATTTTGTTCTCTGTTCTCTGAACAGGATGTATCTAAATGCGACATTCCTTTGTAATCTTGAACTAATTGTGTGTCTTTTCTCTGTAAATGAAGTTAAATACAGTATGTTTCTAAAAAGTCCCGAAGGTCTCTGATGCTTAAAGACCACTCTTTTGCTACCTTCCCCGCTGTCTGCCCCCATCGGAGCCCATTCCCTCGTGCATCCCTCCTCCCATTCCAACCCTAAGGCCAATCATTTGGGAACATGAAAATCTAGACTACAAGGCACATTTAGTTGCTGTCTACCAAAGACAGTTTAATGAAGCTGGAAGAATGTTTTGCAAGCAAATGTCACAGAGAACATCAAGAAATCTGAGGTAACCTTGTTAGACAGAGAAATATCTGTCCTCCCTTTTATTTGGCTCCTGATTTCTGTCAAGCATGAATAAATCACAACACAAGGCTGTTTCACTCCTTCCTGCTGTGAACGCAAGGCAGATTCCTAAAATTATAAAACGCAGGTGGTAAAATGTACTTAGGTGAGACCAGAGTCCATATCAATCCGTGACCACCCAGATGAGTCAGAACTCTGGAGGATATAAAAGCTACTCCCCAAAATATTCATTTTAAAACGTTTATGCATTTTGAACAAATCCTAGCTATGCATCTGAATTGGAAAATATGCGTATTAATTATAACATTTATAATACTGAAGGTAATCATACCTTGCAGATTCCAAGCTCTTTAATTCAAAGACTTCAATGAACTTAGAAGCATCAATTAGTTCTTTCAACTCCCCCGTGAAGCAGATATGGCCAGGATATCCATTTATATTTATTAAGTAGTACCCTACAAACTTATTTTGGTTCTACAATTTATCTCAGCTATAAAGCATCTAGATATAGGACAATACCTTGCACATGTATATAACACTTTCCTTCCAAGAGCTCAGCGTACTCAATAGTTATGGTCACCAAAGCCTCTGAGGTAGCTAGGAGGAAAGACTATTGCTATGAATCATATTCTCTGTAAGTAAAACTACAAACCCAAGAATCAGTCATGACTTTGCTAACTGTGAGCCAGACCTTAGCTGGGAAAAATCTAATTTTCTCATTCTAAGAAACAGTGCTTAAAACAAAATAAATCCCCATTCAACTACTGTAGGAATATCAAGACAAGTTGTATGTGGTCCCAGCTCTCAAGGATCTCCTCCAATATCTTCTGAAAGATGAACACTTTTTTGATAGGATATGCTTCATGTCATTATGCGAAGGTGAAGGTAATGTGGCCGAGAGCCTTTTCGCTTTAAGTAAAGAAAATCAGCAGAACATGACTCTTCTTCAGGCCCTAGCATTAACGAACAGGATTACAAGATTCCCTCTCAAGCCCTAGAGAAGTCACAATCCCCTTCCCTCCATTGCCACATTTGGTGAAGATGGACTCAGGATTACCCAACATGAGAAAGATTGTAAGTGTTGTACGGTGTTGCGTACCTTCAGTCAGAAATTCTGCAAGACTTAAATCCCTACATATTTCTTATTCTTTGTAATGCACTGAATACCTCTGGGATGATTTGAAATGAAATGTTTATTTGACTCTCATCCAATTCTAGACAGAGTAGGTACTCCTCATTAAAACCTAGGATAAAATGTAAACACTTCTATTAAATATTTCTTTATCTGTATGCTAAATTTAAAAATCTTTTCTTATACTGAGCCAGAACCATAAAACTAGATGACACATTAGGGATCAATTCCAGCCCCTCTCATTTTACAAGTGAGAAAATTGAGGCTCACTCAAAGGAAAGGATTTGTCAAGGGTCAAACAGAA
This sequence comes from Lontra canadensis, assembly GCF_010015895.1. Lineage (NCBI taxonomy): Eukaryota > Metazoa > Chordata > Mammalia > Carnivora > Mustelidae > Lontra > Lontra canadensis. Next base: position 262,582 of record NW_022631172.1, read on the forward strand.
AGTCAATAGCAGTTTTTTTTATTCTTTCCAAGTTCTGTGCTTTTTTCTACTTAACCACAATACTTAAAAGGAAAAAGAATAAAATCTTATTAAAAGACACAAAATTTTAACATTTTGCACATACACTCACTCACGTACATAAATCCCTCCCTGCTCTTCTTCCCTTCTCAACCCTATTGCCTCAGTGTCAGTGGGTGGCCTTGATTCCTTTTTCACAGAGAAAATAGAGACAAGCAAGTATCCTCAAGCTCCACCCAACACACCTGCATAAATACCTATTCTTACCAGTCATACCCCAACCTCTTCCTGTCCATGGGGAGTAATTCCTCTGGATTGAGGCCCATAAGACCTTGCCTCATCACTTATACCTTCCCCTAAGCCTATGAAAATATTCAAGTCTCACTCACCTAATTTTGAAAAATCCTTCCTTAATCTTAATCCCCCCACCTCTAGCTTTAACCTTGAACATTCAGCTACCTGGTGTTCTGCATGTAAATGTCTCAAGGACATCACAAATTCAACTTATCCAAGATTTAACTCATTCCTTCCATATTCACACTGGCTTGCTCCCATCTTCCCTTACCAGAAAGTAGCCTCACTGGGCTGCTCAAGTCAGAAACCAGGAATCATCCTTGATTTCTTCCTCTCCTCCATGACCCTCATCTGACCCCTCAGCTTTAATGAAATAATGTCTTTCTATGTTCTAGGTGGCATATGGCACTGGGACTTTAGGCATCACTTAGAAACTTGTTTGAAAAGGAGAATGACAGGCCCCATCCCAGACCTGTTGGATCAGAATCCATTAATGCATAATAAAGTTTTGGAAGCATTGCTTTAGGCAGTGTTTGTGAAATACACAACTACCTCCATCTTTGACCAGTCTTATCAGGATCTCATTCTCCTGCACACTAGCTTTCCATTGGGTCCTCTGATTCCCCAAGCTCCCTTCCTTCACAAGGCCCACGTAGTGCTATTCTAGAACACTCTTCCCACTTGGTTGCCTGGATAACTCATATTAACCTTTCTAACCTCAACTCAAATATCATTTACTCCTTGATCTCTTAGCCCAGGGATCAACAGATTTTCTTACCAAGGGCCAGATAGTAAATATTGTCAGGTTCGCAAGGTGTGTAGTTTCTGTGGCAACAGTTCAATTCTACCATTTTAGTGCAAGAGCAACCTTAGATGAATGATACCAACAGATGGGCATGGCTAACTTCTAATAAAACTTTATAAGGCTAAAAGAGGTCCCAGGTTGAATGCAAGCCCTCAGGTTAAAGTTTACAGAACTCTGTTCTAGAGTGAGGCAAGAACCCCTGGTACATGATCTTACAATATTGTGATCTTTTCTTCAGAGCACTGATTAGAGTTTGCATTATACATTCATTAGGGTAACTTTGGAGTCATCAGTATAGTTAAAAATTTTAAAGCCTTCAGGCCAGATGAGATCACCTAGGAAGTGAACATAGTAGAAAGGAGAAGAAGGCCAAGGACTAAACCCAGGCCAACTCCAATGTTTAGAAGTCAAGAAGAGGAGGAACCAGCAATGAAGACTGAGAAGTTAGCAGCTAATAAGTGAAAAGTAAAACCCAAAGAGTGTGATGTCTTGATAGCCAAGGGAAGAACATGAGTTTGAGCTCTGCATTGGGTGTAGAGATTACTTGAAAATAAAATCTTAAAAAAAAAAACAAAAGGGAGCACCTGAGCGGCTAATCGGTTAACCACCTAACTCTTGATCTCAGCTCAGGTCTTGATCTCAGGGTTGAGTTCAAGCCCCACATTGGGCTCTGTGCTGGGCATGGAGCTTACTCAAAAATAAATAAAAACTAAATAATATGAAAAAGAAATGCAAATTCTTGAGTCCAACCCTAGGCCTTAATGAATGAGAAGCTGTGGAACTGGGGTCCAGCAATTTATGCCTTAACAAGCTTTCCTGGAGGTTCTGACTCCTACACAAGTTGAGGAACCACCCATTGGTAAATGTGACTTACTGGTTTGGTCTTGTAGGGTTAGGTCTGACACAGTAAATCTCTGTCCATCAAGAGCTCCATGAAGTTTGGGTCAATGATATGCCCAGATGAAGGAAGGAAAGACTTGAGACTCACTAAGCCATGGATTAGGAACCATCGAAGAGGCCACCAGTCCATTTTCCTTTCTCTCTTCAATGACCTCTGTCCCAATAAATGCTTCATTGGCCTGCAGGAGTCATGCTAATTATAGCCACTTATAGAAACCACTTGATATTTTGATACATTTATCATGCAAATCATTAGACATGTCTCATTTTAACTTTGTTGCAAGTTTTATTTTATTATAATACTCATTTTTTCTTATATGCTCAATTTTCATAGTTTATTATTCACGTAACAAGGCCATCTGCTCCCAACAAAAAGAATTAGAGACCCTATGAAAATATTGACCCAATCAGCTTGAACACATGAAAGCAGCAATTATTAGTTCCCTAGGCTCACATACAAATAGATTTCAGTTTAAGCAAATTTAATATACAAAACCACAAACTTATAAAATCAGTGGTGATATTTAGATTATAAAAAGATGCTTTGCTTTATAAAGACTTGTTCTGCAACAGTGATCATAATATGTTAATTTAAAGCTTCATTATATATGTATATGTTTGTGTAATTTACTCACTGATTTTCAGAAGGACACCTCTTCCATAAATGGGGCATACCAGCAACAGCCTCTGGCTCTTACTGGGAATGAATTGAGAAGTTCAAGAGCACCACTTGGATTCTAGATTATTCTGAGGCAGTCCTGTCACAGATCCAATCTGCTCCTGGAGATTTCCTACTGATGCCAAGGACAGCTTCCTTTATGAAAGCTAGAAACCCTGGCAAGGTGAGAATTATAGCACAGTATCTCATGTCTTGTGGATGGTTCTTGGGAGCACTGAAGCCTAAGTGCCATCCACCCAACTAGGTGCAAATAAATTCCTAGCCTTTCAATGAAGGAGGAAACTTATCACGATTCTGTGTTCTACTCCAAAATGTTATTTTAAAGAAATATTTATATTGTTAATGAAGACAGGAGCTGTATCCATCTTATGTGCTGAATTATCATGTAACGAAGCCATTGCTCAGAATTCTGATTAACCCACCAGCTCGGTCAATTCCTCCTGCCCACTTTATAATGATAAATAGCCCATGAAGTATTCCATCTGGCAATGGCCTCCCTCATTTATAGTGTCTTACACAATCAGAGGGGAAATCCCCTGTCTTGCGTGTGAACTTGATACGCAATTATGTGGTCAGCCTGAGCCCTCCTGTCTCTGCCTCCTTACTTAAGTGGTCTTCTTCCCATATGCCAGTGCAGGACTCAAGTGCTGAGTAAAAAGAGAGAGACAGAGAGAGACAGAGAGAGATAAGGAAAAGAGATTATATAAAGATGAAGTAGGACATAGGAAGAAACCTGAGGGGCACCTGAGTGGCTCAGTGGGTTAAGCCTCTGCCTTCAGCTCAGGTCATGGTCTCAGGGTCCTGGGATCGAGCTCCGCATTGGGCTCTCTGCTTGGCAGGGAGCCTGCTTCCCCCTCTCCCTCTGCCTACTTGTGATATCTCTCTCTCTCTCTCTTTCTCTCTCTGTCAAATGAATAAATAAATAAAATATTTAAAAAATTAATATTGTTTAAAAAAAAAAAGAAACCTGAATCACTGTCATTGTCAGAAGCTCAAAGCTTCATGAACAATTCTTCCAGCTCCGTGGTTCTTAACCTTTATGGATTAAAGACCTTCTCTAAGACTTTGATGAAACACTGGAGCTCCTCTCCTTAGAAATGTGTTCATGTGCAGGTATATGCAAAATATCACATCCAATTTTAACGAGTTTATAAATCTCATACAGTGCCCCCATAGCCCCAGGTCAAAAGGCATCAATAATCCCCCCGTCATGAGATCCAATCATACCACCTGTGATTCATGTGGCACTGACTTGAGAATCATTTTAGTAAAATATCGGACATATCTTACCATTGGTCGATTTGCTAGGTTCTGCCTGGGACCTTCTCCTATCTCCACTCTTTCCCTGTGAGCTTACTTTCTCCTTAGTCAGTATTCACTTGTGCCCTCTTTATCAGTAGCTAACCATTCTTTGCCCTCTCTTTGAAACTCAAGAAACACGCAAATAAGCATATATGTCCTTGATGTAACGCTTGACCTTCAGGGCACACACATGCACCCGAAGTCCCTCCACGGACCCAAGATTAAGAATCTCTGGCTTAGAATAAACTACATCTCCTTGTACTAGGCGAATTCAGGCATTTGGGGCTTGATTCTGTTCCAGTGATTCATAGAAACCACCTTTTAGTTTTCAAAGAGGTACATAATGCAGTCTTATAATATAATCCAAATCTTCCTTGCCTCTGACTTCATTACAAAAATCCTGATCAAACTCCCAATGCCAAAAATGCAGGTGTCTCACATGCAGCTCTGCAGAGCCCAGTCTGGACCCCCAGACGGTGCCACAGCCCTCCAGGGTACTGTGAGTGAGCAATCAGGCAGGCCTTTGCCCACTGTGCTCATCTGGGGACTAAATCAACTTGTTTCATTACCCTATTAAACTCCAAGTCTTTTATTTTGGAGCTATTTACAAGATAATAAGATCCAGCAAAACCTAGTCATGAAAAAGATCTATTGCTTGTAATGAATTCTAATTTTGCAAGCAGCTCCATCTCATATCAATAGCTAAACATAATATTACTGATTTGCCTTTACCTTGTTTGTCGGTAAATTTGATGCATTTCTAATCTTAACAATAAATATTCATAAACTAAGCTAAATGGGTTTTAGAAATGCAGCCCCTTCATGTGTGAAGTGGAATGCTAAAATAGAAAAAATATGAGCTTTGGAGTCAAGAGGAAAGGGGTCTAAGTCACAGCTCTGCTATTTCCTTGCTGTGTCTTGCATTCAATCACCTGAGCTTTCTGAGTCTCAGTTTCATGATCTGTAAAATGGGGTTAATAATGCCCTCTTTGCAAGATCATTTTAAGGATTCACTAAATGATGGCTCATGAAAGGACTTTGCAAATTTGAAGAACTATATGTTTGAAGTTATTTTTTCCTGTGTAGGTATTTAAATAATTTTTGAAAGAATGAATGACTAAAGTGGCTGACCACCACCACCTCTATACAAGTATTAGAGGGAATTCATGTGGATTCCTTCTGTAGGATTTGCATTAACTAAAGCTTTAAGGGTAAAAACACAGCATTTCATAGATTCTGTAGGGACTGAGTAATGACCACTGTTGCCATTCCTGATGCTCCATTTGAAGTCAATATGGTTTTGGGGCACCTGGATAGTTCGTTGGGTTAAGCCCCACCCCTCATCTGTCCATGCTCATGGGGGAGTCTGCCTCTCCCTCTCCTTCTGCCTCTCCTCTCTGCTCGTGTTCTCTCTCGCATGCATGCACTCTCTCTCTCTCTTTCTCTCAAATAAATAAATTAATTAAATATTTTAAAGAAATAAAGTCAATATGGTTTAGACAAGGTAAAAAAAAATCCACAGGCTAAGAGGGGGGCTGCTACTTGTCATCTCAGCTCTGCCAGTGATGTGTGGCTCTATGACATGAACAGGGCCCCTCACCCCTTCACCCTTGTTTCCTCATCTGCCAGCAGAGTTAATACCACCGGCTCAATTCATCCAACAGGATTAAACTGACTTCAATAACCAGAAGGGAAAAGAGAGAAATCTGAAGAATGGCAGTGGGGTGGAGGGAGGCGAGAGAATGGGGAGCAGGAAGCAGGAAGTGACCGAAAAGTGAATAATATAGGCAGCAGCTGTACTTGGCCATCCATGAAAGCTGAAGGCAGAGAGGAAGCCAGAGGATGAGAGAGGAGGAGAGAGGCTTCTGTACTGGGGCAAGAAAGCAAGTGGGGACAGTCCATCAAGGAGAGGATGGGTGTGTGGAACAGCTTCAAAAGTTGCACGGTGATCATGTGCTGATTTACTAATCCAATTGGCACTAGCCCTAAGGACATAGTCATCATAATTAAATCCCAGGAAGTAAAGGAGTTTGCTATAAGCTTCAGATCAGCAGAAAAAAGTGGATTTCTTTTGGAGAGTGCACTAGGAAAAAAAGCAACAGGATTTTTTTTTTTTTTTTGGAAGAAGGATTCTGTGCAGTAGGTTCAGATAATGCCTTTGTTTGCTTGAGAAATCAAATCATAGATGCAGGAGAGTTTTCAGCCTGAAGAAGAAAATGTTGTGACTTAGGAAGGAAGGAAGGTTCAGGTTTGAGGTCTGGACTATGGAAGCTACTGTGGGAAGGAGAGTTCGTGTCAGTTCAGCTCAAGTATGTTTTTGCCTTGAGCACTTGCTGTGCTCCAGGCATCAGGCTGGATGTTGGTGATGCCAACTTTCAGGCGTTTGACAAACATTCAATCTGTTATCTACTGGATGTTAAAGCATATCGTCTAGAACATACTGCACCAGGCTGTCCGCACTCCAGCTACTGGAGGGCCACAGACATGTTGTCACAATTGGAGTAAAGAAGGAAGGAGCTGTGTATCAGCTGCAGGGGACAAGAAACAAAGAAGAAAAACAAAGAAAGATGCTAGACAGGAAGAAGAGGGGTCAGGAAAAGAGAGGCGGGGACACAAATGGAAGGTTCAACCTTGCTTCAGTCAGAAGACATGGTTTGCCAGTTTCCACAGAGAAGGGCAGCAGGGTACAGGGAGAGAAGGTAGGCCTCCAAGAAGCCAATGGAGAATAAGACAAAAGAGATAAGTCAATATAGATGGGTCCAGTTGGAACAAGAGGAGACAGAGCAAAAGGCAGGAGTAGCAGCTACTAAGGGGAGGCAGCAGAGGCGAGGAGAGAGACGAGGGAGGTCAAAGGAAACCAAGAAGGACTCACTAAAATCACACCAATGGGGAAAGTGCATCTCAGAACAGGTAATACAAATAATCTCAGAACACAGAAAGCTCAACATGGAGCCTGTGAGACTCTGAGAGCAAAGACACAAGATGTCATTTTAGTTTCAGAAACAAGGCTGCATACAAAGGAAGACATGTATTATGCATGAAAGAATATGGCTTCCAAGCTCTTCACAGTGGTCCACAAGGGTAAGAAGTCATACAAGAGAGAAAGTTGTTTGGCTCATATCATGAAAACGCATCCTCTGTCTTCAGATATGTGTACAACACATGGCAGTCTTTATGGCTATAATAAAGTGGGTTTTGGCTGGGGCAATTTTGCCCCACAGGGGACAGATGGTTATGATTGTGGGGGTTGCTACTGGCATCTAGTGGGAAGAGGCTAGAGGGCATGGATCCTGCTAAATTTTACACTGTCAATGATGCCAAGGTCAGGAAACCCCAATACAAGTTCTCATATGCAGCTGAAATCCCTATTCTCATGGATGGCAGTGGTGAATGATATCTTAAAATCTCCTGGAAACTCAGTTCTCTGTCCATTGAAGAGTTCCTTCTGGCTTAATTTAGTAACTTTGGGTAAATTCTCAGTGTTTCAGAGTTTCCCCACCCAGGCCTATTTCAAATTACACAAAATGGCAACCAAGGCTGGTATGGGGTTCCCTGTGGGAGCCCTCACTGGCCTCCATAGTAATGCTCCTAGATACTCCCCACCACTCCATCATTTAGCCCCTTCCTGGCATCCAACGATGAGGCTCAGGACTTGCAAAATGCACAGTCTGTTCTCTCAGCCCAGTCCAGGCCTGATAGCGTGCAACACCTTGCCGACCAGGCCCTGCCTCAGCCTACAACTGTCTTGTCATGTCCTCAGAGTCTCAGCCAATTCCTCCATCCAGATCCTTGATTAGGCTGTCCACTTGTAGCCTCTGACATAGGGCCACCATGCCCTTCACTGCAGTGGCCCCATGGCAGGCCTGCTAGCTCCCAACATGCAGCTGCCTACATGTCCTCCACTAGGAGCACATGGAAACTTCTGGATCCCTCTAAGCCAGATAGGAGCTGAGAAAGAAGTGGCCCATCCTTTTGCATTGATTTCTGCTCTGTTCTAATTACACCTTGTTAATGAGGGGCTCTCTGAAAGGTGGCCTCCCAGAGTCCCAAAGAGCAGAGATGGCTTGGGGCACCTGGTTGGCTCAGTGGGTTAAAGCCTCTGCCTTTGGCTTAGGTCATGGTCTCAGGGTCCTGGGATCGAGCCCCGCATTGGGCTCTCTGTGCAGCGGGGAGCCTGCTTCCTCCTGACTCTCTGCCTACTTGTGATCTCTGTCTGTCAAATAAATAAATAAAATCTTTAAAAAAAAGAGCAAAGATGGCTTAAATACACTCTGTTGTCAATTCCTCCTCACACTTGGTTGGGATGCTTTTGACAAACCCCCACTCCCCCACAGGTTCTACTTTTATTAATACGGGATAAGTGGAAGAGATGGAACACTGGTATCTAGCTTCTTCCTAATACTTCCCTCTTTCCCTCTCTCTACCACCTCTCAGCATGCACCACTTTTGTTCCTAAAGAGTAGACACTTTGTTTGCATCGTATTTTGAGTTTTGTTTTTTTTTTTTACACGTATTTTGAGTTTTACCAGTTCATGGCTAGAGTCCCAGTTGAGCAGACTTGCCCCTTCCTCTCCCACCCTCTTATTTTCTTACAGCTTTATTGAGATGTATTTCACTTACCACAAAACTCATCATTTAAAGTATACAATTCAGTGTTTTTTGTATATTCACAATTATACAACCATTACCACTATCTAAATTTACAACAATTTCATCACCCCCCAAAGAAACCCCAAATCCTTTGAAGGTCCTTTTTCCCTCCCTCCCCTCAATCCCAGGCAATCACTAATCTACTTTCTCTCTTTATGGATTTACCCACTTGGGACATTTCATATAAACAGAATCATACAATATGTGGATGTTTGTGACTGGGTTCTCTCACTTAGCATGTCATTTCAAGAATCATCCATACTGTAGTATGTACCAGACTCCATTCATTTTTAAGGCTGAATAATAATTCATTGTGTGGAGAAACCACATTTTGCTAATCCATTCACTACTTGGTAGAAATAAGGGTTGTTCCCACCTTTTGGTTGTTCTAAGTATTGCTTCTCTGAACATTCATGTACAAGCTTCTGTTTGAACATAGATTTTCTTTTACCTTGGGTATATGTTCAGGACTTGAATTGCTGGGTCACAGCTAACTCTATGTTTAAGTTTTTGAAGAACTGTGAGGCTGTTTTCCAAAGTGGTTACACCACTTTACCTTCCCACCAGTAGCACACCTGTAGTCCTGTCTCTTTGCTAGCACTTTTATTGTCAATTTTGATTCCATCCATCCAAGTTCATGGGACAGTTTTGCCCTTTGATATATACAAAGAACTTTGGCAATTTAGAGAATCCTGACTCTGAAAGTCACTGTTTCTGTGAGAATTTAAATACATCTAATTTGGGGTACCTGGCTGCCTCAGTCAGTAGAGCATATGACTCCTGATCTCAGATTCATGAATTCAAGCCCCATGCTGGGTATGGAACCTACTTAAAAATATTAAATATCTCTAATTTGATGATGAAAGCCCAATAATAGCTATTAAAAAAATGGACTGCCCTTACTTGAAGCACTGAAAACCACTCATTTAATGGCAGAGGCTAAGAGATGGTGTCATATGGCATTAGGACCCAAGAAGAATGAAAATTATAGGGGTGCCTGGGTGGTTCAGCTGGTTAAACGACTGCCTTCAGCTCAGGTCATGATCCTGGAGTCCCAGGATCAAGTCCTGCATTGGGCTCCATGCTTGGCAGGGAGTCTGCTTCTTCTTCTCACCCTCCCCCTTCTCATGCTCTCTCTCTTTCTCTTTCTCTCTCTCTCTCTCTCATTCTTTCCCTCTCTCAAATAAATAAATAAAATCTTTAAAAAAAAGAAAATTATATTGGTTGGGTACCTGATACACATGCACAAGCACACTTGAATATGAGAGTAGAAAAGATCAACGTTGGGAATGGATGTGACCTTCTGACCCCTAAACTGTATAGGAAAGGGAAAATATCAAAGGTCATTTGACTGAAGGGTAAGGATAGAAAGCAATATCAACTATATCAACAAAAAAGTTGACAATGTTGAAAGCAGCAAAAACATGCCAGACATTTAGAACTGGTATGGAAGAAACTTGAAATGGAGGCTACTTATGAATATCTTCCAGGAAAAATAAAGGTTATGAAAAAGAAGTAGGTTAACAAAATTTCTAAGAAGTGAATGCTAGAATAGGTGCTATGTAATCAAAAGGGAAATATACTAACTTTTCTGATTATACTCTGGTAATAACTAGAATTAATTTATCAAAAGACAGAACACTTGACATATATCTATAGGGAGGATATGTAAATTCCTATAGAACAAAGCAAAATTTAAATTATGGGAATAGAAAGGATCAAAGATTGTAAAGCTTCTCTGCATCCTAAGATGCTAGGGAGTGGTAGGACCAGCTACAAAAGACAAAGTTGTCAAGGTCTCAAGAGATGAGCCTTCAAGTTTAAACTCTATGAGATTCTATTTTGGGGAAACTGATCTATCTAAGGAGACCTGTAACCTGCTGTGGTGAGAAGAGGAGTTTTTGATTTAGGTACAGTTTTAAAGTCTGAGTTTATAACCGTAGGCAAGGTATTTATCCTCCTGGGATTCAATGTGCTCATCCATAAAGTGGGGATAATAATAATATTTACCCCAGAGGTTAATTGGTTGGATCATTTTTGGGTGATTAAATAATACAACATTAGTAATGTGTCTAGCACATGGTAGCCACTCATTAGGTGATAGCTCTTAGTATTACTATATAGTATGACAATAAAGCTTGTAAAGAGAGATGCAGGACGTTAGAAACTAGATCCATGGACATTAGTGAATATGTGCAACATTAAGATAAGCAACAAACTTATACCCATGACAAGCAAGACTGGCAGCGGGTTTTATCCAGATATCAGTGGTAGAGTTGGACTTGAGCTATGGTAGAAAATGCCCATGAAGAGTATTTCTTATGTGTGAATGAAGGAAAATCCATTTTATCCTCAACAAATCTTGACTTTTTCTTCAAGCAATGGCATGGTGAGGTACATGATAGGAAGCTCTGATTCCCTGTGGGTGCCCTGCATTTCCCTGCATGACACCAAGCCCTGTTCCTCTACAGCTACCTTGGCATCCTTGCTGTTCCTCCAACACTCTAAGCTTGCTCCCAACTCATGGCATGTTCACCTGCTATCCTCTCCACCTGAAACTGTCTTCCCTAGGATTTCTGGATGCCTTGTGCTCTCACTTCCTTCAGGGCTTTCCTCAAATGGCACTTCTTAGTCATGTTTTCCCTAACCATCCCATTGAACATGACTTCCTAGCAGGTCCTAGCACCCTTTCCTGCCTGTGTCATTTCCTTCATTGCTCTGCACAATACTCTAATGTCAGCTGCACAAAGGAAAGGTTTCACCTCTACTGTCCACTGCTCTATGCTAAGTTCCTAGAATCTTACCTGGTACATAGTAGATGCTTAAAGATATTTCTTAAATACTACATGATTTATTCAATCAATCAATCAATGAATAAATGATTTGTTCAATGTCATTACAATCACATGCCATCAACAACCAGGAAAGTTAGGAAGAAGGAGATAGGGAGAAGAAATGAACATGAAGCAAGGAGGGAAGCAAAGCTTCCCACAGTGCCCCTTCCTCTATGTGTTGACTGTGAACTCACTGATAAGGTCTATAGCAGATCACTGGAGATATAAAAACAGAACACTTGATAATAGTTGCATGAGACCAAACCAGAAAGTCTGATGTGGGTTCAAGGTCACTTTGATTTAATCTCAAAGGATGCATGAGTGGGCTTGGTGGCCCAGGTCTCCCTTGCATCTCTCAGAGGCATGACGTGAGTTCATAGTATTAGAAGTTCTACAGTGTTGGAAGCTCATAGATGAAGTCATGAGGGCTCTACCCTCATGATGGGAATAGTGTCAAATACCAGAGAGTTTGTTCTCCCTATCTCCAAGCATTCAGAAGAAAGGTCATGTGAGCATAGAATGAGAAGTGGCCATTTGCTAGCTACAGAGCCCTCACTAGAACACAACTAAGCTAGCATTCTGATATCATACTTCCCACCTCCGGAAGTGTGAGAAATACATTTCTGTTGTTCAAGCTACCCAATCTGTGGTATTTTGTTATGGCAGCCTGAGCTGGATAGGACATTTAGTATTCAACATCCAGGGACAAGTTATACTATACAGAGTATAATATTCAGAAAATCATATGATCTAGACCCAATATCTGTGTTTTTTTTTAAATTTTATTTTTATTTTTTAGAGAGATGGAGCATGTGAGTGCAGGGGCAGAGGCAGAGGGAAAGAGAGAATCCCAAGCAGGCTCCTTTCTCAGCATGGAGCTTGATGCAGGGGCTTGATCCCAGGACCTGGGATCATGACCTCAGCTGAAATCAAGAGTCAGACTCTTAACCGTCTGAACCACCCAGGCTCCCCTGTGCTTTTTTTTAAACTTGAAATTCTTGCTTTGCTAAATTTGGCAGGCTAAATCTCCACTTTTCTGAACCTGTACTGTTTTCCTTTTTGGTCCACATTAGGGCCTCCTTTAGCCAACCACACCAGTCAGAACTGATTAAGCTGATGTGTTACATCACATAGGCAAGAACAGCAAAAGAAAGGCAGCATGGATTCAAAATATCTAGATCAGGCTTCAGAATCAGGAGGCAAACTTGGTGAGACAAAACATAAAGCTATAAACAGGAGACTTAAGGGAAAAGTATTAGTGTATAAGACTTGCAGTTAGATGAAGGGCTTGGCAGAATCCTTCACAATCATTTGTAGGGGAAGATGATGCTGAAAGAAACTGGTGAAATTATGGGACTGATCAAGAACGTTCTGGTACCAGTTCTTTGTTCCCTGCATAGCTCCCGTCAAAATGTATTCTGGGGGCATCTGGGTGGCTCAGTGGGTTAAGCCTCTGCCTTTGGCTCAGGTCATGATCTCAGGGTCCTGGGATTGAGCCCCGCATTGGGCTCTCTGCTCGGCAGGGATCCTGTTTCCTCCTCTCCCTCTGCCTGCCTCTCTGCCTATTTGTGATCTCTGTCTGTCAAATAAATAAATAAAATATTTAAAAAAATGTATTCTGGATTTGTAGTGAGAAGGCAGCTTGTCACTAACGAAGGGAGTACTAAACATGATGAAGAATTATGTTAGTGTTCCAAGGTTAAGAATGCAGGAGAAAGTCATGGGGGCTATCTCCAACACACCAGTCCATGTAGCAACATAGGCTCAGAACATGCCACACCAAGAGTCTTTTGGCTAAGATTAGGTGAGAAAAAAATTAAGAAAAAAGTTAATGACCATAAAGAGAGTTTATAGGACCCATTCAAACAAAGCAAAGGCATGAGGCTCAAGAGCAAAGAATTATAATTTGGGGAATGAAAAAATGATGATGACCTGAAGGGGTAACACAAGGTAGAAATCATCTAGTTGATGAGGAAAACAGCAAGTACTAGAGAGCAATGACTTAATAAGGAATTGCTGAATAGAGCCTATGGGTTCATTATTTGATTTACAGATGGAAAACACCAAAGTATAAATATGGGTAATATGCAGATACATTTTATAAAAATAAAGGATAATGAGGATAAAATAATATGTACAAAACTGAGAATGTTTCCAGAGATTCACAAATGCAAGGTTGTGGGAATGTTGTATTAGTTAATATCTCAATTTTGTGGCATATTTATTGAATAAATGAATAACTGTTTGTGAGGTTATTCTATACAAATGAGGGCTCCAACTCTAACCAGAAAGGACTTAAAATATCTTCCACTGTAAAATGTTAAAACAAAAAAATTCTTTCCATAATATAGTCTTTTATCTTCTACCTGGATATAATACCCAGAATTAAAGATGATTTTCTTGATAAGACAGCCCTTGACTTTGATTATTGTCCAGTGCCCATAAAGAGTACTGAGGTTTATATAACTGCTTGCCCCTACACCAAATGGCTTCAAGTTACTAAACTATTCTACAAGCATTTCTTGGTTTAATGGAAGGAATGCCCATTTAGGATCAGAAGGAGTTGGATTTCGGTCCTGACTCTTATCACCTACTTCACCTACCATAGTGCAGGTTTGGGAAAATCACTTAACTTCTTGGAACTTCAGTGTACTCGTTTGTAAAATGGGCAAGACAATATCTGACCAGTCTGTCTCCTAAGATTATGTGAGGAACAACAATTAAAAAAGTAGTAGGGGAGAGAGAGAAACAAGCCAAGAATCAGGCTCTAAACTACAGAGAACACACTGGTGGTTGCTAGAGGGGAGGTGGATGAGGGGATAGAAGAATAGAAGATAGATAGAAGATAGAAGGTGACAGAAGAAGATAGAAGAAGGTGAAGGGGATGAAGACTACACTTATCATCATGAGCACTGAGAAATGTACAGAATTGTTGAATCACTATATTATACACCTGAGACTAACATAACACTCTATGTTAAATAATTGGATTTTTTGTCACTATTTTTGTCACTAGTGTTACTGTTCCTTCCTGGTCTTCTCTACTGCAGGGTTCCTCCAAGTGTGGGCTGGGGACCGTTTGCATCTGGGTGAGACCATTTAGAAATTCACATTCTAGCCCCAGCCTAGGCTTCCCGAACTGAATTCTGGTGGGGAGAGAGATCTGTGTTCCTAGTAAGTACCTGGTCCTGCTGATCAGCCCCTGATGAGACCATAAATGTTTGGAGGTGCTGATCTCTTACCTATTGAGTCTGTGAACTTCTCTGCATTTCTGTAGCTCACCATCTCTGCTGCATTTTCTCTGTTCTTTTTTTATCTTATTCTTTCTTACCATCTTTCCTGACTGTTCTGCTTTACTCTTGTGGACTTTCCATAGTCATAACCAGTGAATGAGAACGTTCTTGTCTCCTATATTTGTATTCTAAATGCTGAAGTAACTGGAGTTAGAGAACAGTAGAACATTAATAGTGCCCTGAGATGGGAAGGATTTGTAGTTGGTAACTTGGTAATTCAGCTGGATCATATAAATTTCAGGCTGTGGAACATGAAGCCATACCTCTAACTTACTGAATTCCTAATTCTCTCCTTGACTGACTTGTTTTCTATTGCAAAAATAATCATAATCAAAGGGTCTATCCTTTGGGAAAGGACAGGCATTATGTTCTTAGATACTCCTGGTATGGCCTTGTCTAGGGCTGCCTATGTGCCAGGGACTTTTCTAGGAACTTTGGTTATGGTTGTAGGGACAGAACAGAGAATTGTCATGTCTTCACTGGACTTTAAGTCTGGTTGGGGAATCTGATCATAAACAAGTAAAACATTTAACAAGATAATTGCAAATGGTATTAATTGTTAAAAACATTTACACTGAGTAATGAGAGGGACATGGGCAGGGGAGTGGGAGAAGAGGGCTGGCTGCCTTAGACATCTGGGCAGGGAGCATCCAGGCCCTCAGACTGACTTCATATGTAGGAATCAGCCCTAAGTCCAAGTGCTAGATGGAATGTAGAAAGTACAGAGAAAATTGTTAGTCAACAATTAAAAGTAATGAAAATCATTCTTAAAATGCTCTTTTCTACCACAGTTTAATGTGGAGAGAGAATGTTGGTCTAGGAATCCAAGCCAGTTGTATTCTGAAGGGAGTTACTGCCACGGGTAGTAGAGAGCCCACACACGATGCCCCCTTAGGTCTAATGGCCACAACAAGGTCAATATAGGAGAGAAACTGCATTCCCACAGAGTCCAGGGGAAGGAACCACCCAAGTGACAAAGACTGCATGATTCCTGCATCAGTGTCCTAGAATCTTACTTGTTGCCTACCCGTACCAGGCGTGACATATCCTACTTCTTACTTAATCAAGAATTTTGTGCTACCGTTTATCCCCTCCTTTCCTTTATTTTCAACTTTTCTTGGTGTGCCAGCTCTGTCATTTCACTGGACTCTAGTCTCTCCCATTCTGATAAACTACCAGAACCCTGCATGCCTCTTCCATATCACTGGGATTTTCAGCATGAGAAAAAAGATACAGAAGCAAGATTAATGGAGTTAAGCAAAAAATATTGTGGCCCTGAATCTGAATGTAAGGATACAAAGTTCTTGTTCTCTGAACTCAAGAAAAGATTGCCTGTCCCTTAGTCATAGTTCAAGCAGTGAACAGGAACCATTGGAAATGGTTTTAATCTACTGATCCCAATGAAAACAGTGCCCAAGTTAGGAAGTGGAGTTGGTTACATTAGTATTGTCCTTGCTTTCCTCTGTATTTTCCCATGAGTCAGTGGTACTGAAAGCGGGTCCTTCCTAAGTCAGTCTCCAAGTCTGCCTCTGTGTGAAGGAGATCTTGATGTAATGCCAAACCCAGTTTGGGAAGGGGAAAGATGTACTGAACTAAGGAAACAACATTTTGAGAAAAGAGAGAGATATTGATTTGTGGTCATAGGACATCAAAGACTATCCTGTTTTCATAATAATTAGGATATTGACATTCATAGTAGGAGAATCCTATGGAAGAGTCAGAACCTTACTGTGTCTTAGTTAAAGGCAAGGATACTAGAGATGAAGATTCGGTCCCCCTTAAAAAAAAAATCATTCTTTCAATTCTTCAAAGACATTTTGGAAAAATCCCAAGGTATGTGGTATCCAAAATGTAACCATAATACTGAAAGGAAGAAAAATATTATGACAGGGTGAAGCTAAATATTAAATTGTTTTCCTTTTACTCAAATAGAAGGCTTCTTAATGACTATAATTTTCTTGCTAGCCTTTATATTAAGCTCAATATCCCCTCCTAAAATTTGAAGTCTCCTTTGTTATTTTAAAAAGCAAATATTTCCTATATTGGCAGGAATATAACTTCCTATAAGGAACATAATATACTCTAATATGTGTATACATTTTCCCTCTGTGGGCCCCAAACCTTAATTTATTAATATATTGAGTCATTAAAAACATGACTGATTGGCTTAAACAATTAAGAAAGTACAGGAGGGAACAATTTTGCATTGGTAGAGAATAGACTAGAAAATTCAATAAGTCATTTCCATTTCTAAGTCTATGATATATTTATAAATGGCATTACTAACATTTGTAGTAATACATAAACTACGACTAAATAAATTATGAACATTTAAATGTTTATTTATAACTATTGTCAGCTCCACATTTCTTAGGAAAATCCTTAATCACCCATGTTACAAATTGCCAACCTATCTGATTTCTGCACGGAGAGCCATGTTCACTGAAGAAAATATGAAAGGGAAAATGCCTTTCTTCCTCAAACCAAACAAAACCTTTATATTCCACGACCACAAATCAGCTTCCCATTGGATGCTAAAGCTATTAGCTACTACTTCAAAACCCAAAAGAAACCTGCAAATTGGGCCAGGACTAAGACTTCTTCATCTTGGGACGCAGCACAGGGCCTGGCACAGAGTAGGCCCTACATAATTGGCTGTCTGTTAGTGCCAAATGATATCTCTGTCTCTCCCCATTGTCCCTACGATGACTAACTACCACATATCAGGGACTGCCCATGGCAAATACAATCTACCAAGTTAGCATAGTAACTTGGAGTGCAAAACCATAGCAAGTTCTGGCAACTACCACCCAAGGATATTGGTCAACTTTTTTGTTGTTTTAGTCTCTCAGCTTGACACACAGGACACCCTATATGTCAGAATCACTTGGCCCAATCAATTAATACTGAAATATAGATGGCCGCAAAGAGCCTGTATCACAAAATTTAGGCTGCAGCCTATTGGACTTAGAGATCACTGTTGTCTGTACACATTTAACGGGCAGTATTAACTTGCTTAATAATCGACTTAGTCAAGAAAGCCACCAACACAGATTCACATAAAACCACAACATAGACCCCTTTGTTGTACTTTTGTCAATGGAGATGTGCAGCTAAGTATATATAATGTGATCTCATTGATTCAACTTTCACTGTATATTTAATGTTTTTACTAGCTGAAAGGAACACTATAATAGGCATATAGCTTCTAAATCCCATACATTAAATCATGCAATTTAAAGATAACAACATTGAACCTTTCGGAATCTCTTCATCATTCCAATAATAGTGACATGTTTTTAAAAGGCTTTGAAAGGCTCCATGTAAATTCTGTCAATCTATCTCCCCAGGATGTTCAAAGAACAACAACCAAAATGAAAACAACATTAATTTACACTAGCTTGGCATAAATATGTACTCATCTTGGTGGAGTTCCTTACTGTAGGGCAATTCCATAGCATTTTAGTCTTTGGGTCTCAAAACAATTCCCAAGGTTACATACTTTCTGTTCCTGTCCTTTGATAGATGGCGTTCTAGCCTAGGTCAAAGTCAGCCCACTCCATGGCCCAGCAATGATATTTTTCAGGGGAGCACATGAACAAAGTGTTTTATTTTCATATGCTTCCTTGAACAATACCTCCTCTGTGCTGGAAGCTAGGTTTCAAAGATAAGGTATGCAAGGTTTCTGTTTTGAGGGCCAACCCCTAGCCCTATTCCTATCATTACCCTAACTCTGTCTTACTCTTGGTCAGTTATGCAAACCCTTAAGTTAAGAATGAGCTTTAAAAAAACAGCAAGGAGAATAATCTCTGATACCACAACTTGTCAACATTAGTCAAGATGGCAATCTAAAAGTTTGGTCTAAAAAATATTAGAAAATACTGAATTCTGACAGTGTTACCTTTGTTCTTCTCTCTAAGACATAGCATGTAAAAATAATATGAATACTTCTTTATAATAATCTTAATTATTATCTATAGCAAATCGTTTAAATAATAATAATCTTAAATTCTAGTTTGCTACTATGTGGGGGTTAAGAACATGGATTCAGGATTAGACTGCCTGGGTTCAAATCCTAGCTCTCAAATTAACTAGCTGTATGGCCCTGGTCAAGTTCCTTAACCCCATGATACCTCTGTTCCGTCTTTGGAAAGATGATGACAATAACACATATATACCTCAGAGGGCTATATGAGAATGAGATGAGTTAATGTGTGTAAAGCAATTTAACACAGCAGCAGGCATGGAGTAAATGGTACATAGAGTTGCAGTATCTTTTATCATCCTTAAGAATATAGACTCCCTCTCTCCTTCTCATTTTGATCTTAAGTTAATAATTACCCCTGTTGCTCATGGGCTCATTCATCATTGCTTCACATACTCCATAAACATTTTCCTCAACACTCAGCATTCCCTAATAACTGTGCTAGAAGCTAGGGTTTCAGAGATGAAGCCTATAAGGTCCCTGTCTCTAATCATTACCCTAACACCTTGACTCACTCTGATACAAAGACCAGTAAATTACCATGGAACGGGGCAAGTGCTAAGATATCAGTGTGAGTGGGAAATGACTCGGTGCCCTTAACTTACTTCCCTCTTTCTACATCCAACAAATATTCATTCAACAAGATGTCTCAAGCCACTCCTTTCTGGCAAACACTATTTTAAACATTTGAGATATACTAGTAAGCAAAAGAGACAAAAATAAATCCCTGTCCATGGATCTTATTCTTGAATAGGAAGTGGAAGGCAGACAGTAAGTTAACCAGTTAATTCTCTACATGAGAATGTTGGAAGTTCTCAGGGGAAAAGAAAGCACAATAAGAGGCCCCCTTGAATGTGCATCACATTACAAATGGGGTGGGTAAGGACTGAGGGGGAGTAGGGAGGGAAGAAAATTTGGTAAATAAATGAGGTGTGAGATGATGAGGTGTGAGCAGAGTTAGAGGAGGAGCGGAGGCTCTGATGACACTTGGGTGAAGAGTATAAGGCCCAGGCCCTGAGGTAGGAGCATGCCTGCTGTGTTCTGGGAACAGCTAGGTGGGCAGTGTAGTGTAAGGAATAAGAGTAGCCAAGAGAAGAGTAGGAGAGTAGGTCTGAGAGGTAATAGTGTGCCTGGCCTCAGTGGCCACTATGGTGACTTCTACTCTAAGTGAATTGGGAGATCCCAGGATGATTTTCAGCAGAGTAGGCTTATGCTCTGAGCTACATTTTGTCAAGATCTCTCTGGCCTGTGGGAGGAATAAGGCATAGGGGGGTGAGGGCAGAAACATTAGCACCAGTGAGGAAGTTACCACAGCAACACAGTGGAGAGGTGATAGAGGCTCAGACCAGGCTGGAAGATATGGTAGGTGCTGAAATTATTACATTGGGGGAACATGTTTAGAAAGTACAGCCAAGTAGGACCTGCTGATGGCCTGGATGTGGGATGTGAGCACTGAGGTATCAAAGGTGACCACAGGGATTCTGGCCTGAGCAACTGGAAGAATGGCCTATTGGGGGCAGTAGGGGGTGTGCAGAAGATCAGGGTTACAGTTTGCAACCTGCGAAATTTGAAACATCTCCTAGCAATCCCAATGCAGATGCCAGGGAGTTGGTTGTATAGATGAATCTAGAGTTCTAGAAGTGTCCACACTGGAGGATCCATCAGTACATAGATGGTATTTAAAGCCATGAGATCATAATGAAGTATAGACAGAGAACACTTTCAGCTCTGACTGTTTTCCCCACATGCATTATGAAGGAAAATTCCTATTTCAAATCTGTGGACATACTGAGCAATAAGGTAGGGGTACAATGAAAAAACAATGAATTAATGATGAAGAAAGCTGGTCTCAGGAACTTGACTCTTGTGTCCAAAAGCAAATCCCTTCAACTCTGGGTCTTGGTTTATATATCTATAAAAATGGGCACAGTAACACCTGACCTGCCTACTTCACACACTGGTGGAAGGCTGGAATGAGATCGTGGAGAGTAAAATGTTTGTAAACTGAGAAGTACTACCCAGAAGTACAGAATAACCTCACCTTGGCCTGTGGTCCTCTGCCATTGGGCCCCTTGAAACAGCTTGCCCTCCTCGAAGGCTAATCTCTCAGGGTCTCTGCAAGGTCACAAGAGACCTGTGTTCTTGGCCAAAGACTTTGTGTGTGCCCAAAATTGTCATGGAGTTGGGGAAAAGGTGACCAATCAGCTCTATCTTCTCACCTGCTCATTCCCCCCTTCCCATTATCTGGAGATCATACTCAAGGAGAGTCAGGATGGGAAATGGACTCACCCCCAAACCAGAGGGCCTGCACCAGAGCCAACAAAGGCCAACATGAGTAGAAATAAAAGAAGTGCCATCTTCCTCCTTTACCAGGGAGGACACTGTGGCTCAGAGGGCTGAAGAGACTTGCTTGTGGTTACAAGACAGTTAAGTGGCAAAGCCTTAAAGTTTGCTTGCCATCTGACAGATAAAGGACTTGCAATTTTTGCACAGAAGGAATACCTGATGCCCTTTAATCTGGGTGACAACCGTCCATGTATCTCTGAGCATTTGCCAGAAAATACACACAAGTCTGCAGGATGCTTATGCCCTGGCAAGAAATGGTAAGGTTTTTCAGTCTTAAAAATATATATATATATAGTTAGGTCTGTGCTCCAGGGTTTCACTCTTCTTCTTTGGTTGTTGGGTGGGGAGCAGACTGGGGGTGGGGGGCAGCATGGCTACCCAACCCACAGAAAGAAGCTTCCGAGATGGGACGTTGCCTATCTCTCGAACAGAGACCAACAGAAGTAACTGCCTTCAGGGCTGAGATGTCATACCGAGATTTCAGATGAAAGCACAGGCCAGGAAGTGGCTTCTGAAGCAATAGAAACTCTATAAAGACAGCTTGCAGCCTTTCCTGTGTGTGTGTGTGTGTGTGTGTGTGTGTGTGTGTGTGTGTGTGTGTATGCAATGCATGAGTGTGCTTGTGTGTATTCAAGGGGACACACATGTTTGGGAGAGCAGGGAAGAAGTAGAAAGGTAATGTGAAATTAAATGGATCTATTAGTACATTTGTCCAACCTAGAAGTAGAAGGTTTAAGTCACCACAGCATTTTCAGCTTGATATGATCTTAAAGATTATAGCAGCACCACTTTCTTTTAAGTTGAAATTCCAAGATGCAGTGGGCACATGGTAGAGTCCTTAAAAAGTCACAGCAAATTTCATGAGTGTATGATCCACTGTGGATACTATCCTAATAGCAGGCTTGAAAAGCCATATAAACTTTGCTTGGCTTTTTTTTTTTCTTTTAATGTCATTTTAGAGGTGAGACACTACACGCAACCAAGTGCAAGAGATGGCCTCCAGAATAAACTAACCAACAGGGTTTTTATTCTTGCCAGGGGAAGCATCTGGTGAAACTGGACCCAATTTTCCAGCCTGAGACCTTGCACTCATAATGTTATTTTGGAACACTCAAACTTAAAAGTTGAACATAAAGCCATGGAACAGTAGACATTTTCAAAAAGTATCAAAAAAGATAGATAATAATGAGTTGCAGAGTTGAGGCAGTTTTATTTTTCTTTAACTGTAATCCTTTAGGATTATGGGAGGAAAGGTAGCATTGTGGAATTAGAGACCTAAGCTTGACTCCTGATTCTGCCCTTTACTTGCTGAGTGATACTAAGCAAGTAGCTTAACCTCTCTGAATTTCAGTTTCCTTCTCTGAAAATGGCAGCGGCCTACTTGGTAAGGTTGTGGTGAAGAGTCAATGAGATCACACCATGTGGAGCCACTATCCATGTGCCTGGAACAAAGTAGGTCCTCAGTGGTAGCTGTTGATATCATCCTTATTGCTGAATCTTTGGACAGAGTTCAACCTGGTATCCCTAGCAATGTTAAATGTTTACCATATCACAAGATATTTTAAAGCAAATATTCCCAACCTCCTGACTTGTGTCTCCATTCTAAGGTCTCTAAAGTCCTCCTCACTCTGAGTCCCTTGCCATGGCATCTGCAACCTTACCTCCTGCTACTCTCCTCTCTCTCCTTCCCAAAGTCTGCTCCTGGCTGGTCTCCAAATAAACCCCTTTCAGCCTCTATACTTGCTATTCCCTCTGCCTGCACTTGTCTCTTCTCAAATAGGTACTTAGTGTGCTTTCCTGTTTCTCTGAGGCTCCTGCTCAGACACCACATCATCTGTGAGGCCTTTGTTAGCTATCTACAGAGAGGAGCCTCTCCCTCCCCAGCCTTCTCTCCCCTCCTGCCTGGATTGACTCATCTCCACTGTAACTTATCAATGGACCCATTTGCTCCTTGCCTTCTCCCCTCCCCCAAAGCATGTAGACTTTTAATAAGAGATTTTGCTTGGGGTCAGAATCATTGTCCCTATAATACACATAAAGTGTTTGACAACCGGAAGCTGCAAATGATCAATGCCACAATCTTTTCCATGAGTTTGTTTTTTCCTTCTCACTTTTCCTAGAGGACCACCAGTGGTTCCTCACCACCCTCTCCCTGCCTTTGCCTTTTGCCCCCAAAAAAGCACTGATTCACGGGATCAGGCATTCTGCTAGGCTGGCCTTCTCTAGAGAGTCTCCCACCTTCTCCTTCCTCCTCTGCATCTGATGACCTCGGTCCAACTTAGCTTCTTTCCTACTATTCTTTCCTCTGGATGACTTCCCTAACTTCAGGCTCATGGACTTGTCAAAGGCGCTACCCTCCCACCTTCTTAAACCTATCCTTCCTTCAGTAGAAATTAAATCTGTGGTGTCTCCTGGAATGAAGTGATGGCAAGTCTGCTGGCATGATCTACCAGATCACTAGATGTGTTACTGTGCACATGAGCGTGTGTGCGTAAATTAGTACCCATGGGAGAATGAGTGTACATGAGCGTGAGTAGGGATATGTGTATGAGAGCATGTTTGTATGTGTGTGGGTTTCAGATGAATAGGAATGCTTTCTAGTAAGCCAAAATACTGTACAAAACAGATAAAGTAGGTGGCCCCTATTCTCTTCACAGAAGGATTCCTCATTTGGACCCATCACTTCATATAATAGCACTTAATTAGTCAACTGAGGGTATTGAAAATATGATTCAACTGACCCATGATATTTCAGGAATGAGAATATCACACAGCATGAGGTTTATAGGATATGTACATATATAAATACACAGAAACACACACACACATACCCGTAAAATGAGGTGACCCTTGCCTTGCCTAACTAATTTGGGTGGTTGTCATAAGGCAGGGACAACAAACTTTTTCTGTAAAGGGCCAGATACTAAATGTGTTCTGCAGTCATGGCATGAAAACAGGCTTGACAATATGTAAATAAATGGGCATGCCCATGTGCCAATGAAACTTTATTTACAAAAATAGGCAGTGGGCCAGATTTGGCTGGTGGGCCATAATTTGCTGACCCCTGTCATAAGGATATGCGTATGGGGATACAAAGCCATCCAAGTGACAAAAAGCAAGTGTAAAACTCTTGGAATTGAATTCCCCCTGATTTGTAATACATACTCCCCTACCCCTACACACACAGAGCAAGGTATATAGGAAATAGACACGGAATGGTCACCAGACATAGCTACCTCCAGTGGTGTGGCATTGTGGGGGACAGTCACGGTCTGTGTTGTATGTTACTGTTGTCCTGATAATCTTTTAAAAGACCAAGCACATCTGCATAACCAGAAAAATACAGCATTTAAAAGAATATGCATAATTTTCCTCCTATTCCATTTTCCCTCCCTTCTCCTATGATTTTATTTCTTATATTCCACATATGGATGAAACCATATGTTAATTGTCTTTCTCTGATTGACTTATTTATATGCAACTGTTGAATCACTGAATTCTACCTCTGAAACTAATGATTTACTATATGTTGGCTAATTGAATTTAAATAAAAATTTTTAAAAAAATAAAAGAGTATGCATGCTATTTTGAAAACTGTAAATCCTTCTGTACGTGCTATAATTATTATCATTATTATATACTTTGAAGAAAACCAGTGTTTTGAAGATATAAGCTATTTCACTTGATGCTACGTTTTGTGAGGACATGGATAGCATGCACACATGCGTGCATGTGCACATACACACACACAAAGACACACAGAAAGAGTGAAGAGTAGATGGCTCAGAAATGTGCACACAGTGTGGACTATTGGTGCATAAATGACCTCTGGGTCAGGGCTGAGCAGTAGAATTTGTTTTCAGAAATAGCAAAAAGGTCCTAACTTCATACACAAAGGCCAGGTAATAAGCCCCACATCACTGGGTGTTTATTAGAAATGTCAGATTGTAATACAAAGGTGCCTGCTCTTGGCCAAGTTATATTTTTGTCATATCTTATTTAAAAATAACCTTTCAGCAAGTTGGCATGAAAAAATATACGTGACATAGATCTAGATTGTTTAAGATAGAAATATAAGAGAGACAGAAACATGTCATTTTTTTCTAAACCATGGCTGGTCTGTGTCCCTTCACTTTCACCAACCCACCTGGCATGACAGTCCATCCCCTGGGCTCCTCAGTGACTCATTTTGAAAAGTGACCCATGATTTGTAGTCCTCCAGCCCAAGGAGAACTTTTGATTTTCATTTTCTATACCTTTTCCTCAGGCGAGAGGCCATATTCAGAGGAATAATACCATGCCCCAATCATCCTTTCATAGGAGATACATGAGATAGTATTCCCAGAACATTATACATTAGGTTCAGTAGGAAGAGCACTGGACTGGGAATTAAGAGACCTAGATCTCAGTTCTGTCTCAGATCCTTGGCTGTGTCAGCTTGAGTAAGTTATGGCCCCTTTCTAGTTTATAATATCATAACCAATTACTAGCTGTGTGTCCTTGGGGGTGTAGGATCCTGGAAAAATTGTCTAGCCTCCCTGTGCCTCAGTTTTCCCATCTATAAAATGGGGATAACAATAGACTTTTCTTTATAAGGTTGTTACGCAGATTGAATGTGCTGACACTCAGTGAGTTCTCAAAGAATGTCAGCCATTACTATCACATGCTCTATTTTTTTTATAGTACTTTTCAGTTCACAGAAAGCTTTGATGATCAAAATCTCATTTATCCAAACATTCCTCTGGGAAGTGGTGGTTGCACTATGATCACCATTCCCTTAGAGAAAGGAGACAAATCCTGCGAATGGTTCATTTGACTGGCCCAAGGCCACACAGCCCATGTACAAGCCCTGAGCCTAAAACATGAGCTTCTCCCTCATATCCTCTCCGCTTCTTGGATTTAATCAAGGGGAATTTCCTGAGCCCCTGCTGTTTGTTGGGGTTAGGGGATGAGCATCAGTCCTGACCCTGGAGAAAATCATAGCTAGGTCAGATAGAGAGAATGTTATAGTGCTGTAGCCTTGACTGATTACCACACAGTGAAATAAGTAATACCTGAAGGTGTGCTCAAGATCCTGTGGGAAGATTAGACGGAGAGTAGAGTTGGCATAGCCGATCCTGAAAGCCTTACCCACACAGGTTGATCTTTCATGCTACGAAATGAAAATGTTTAAAATTTAAAATGTTTTTTTCAGAAATATCTTTAGAAGGAAGAAATAAGATAGATAATTTAGCTTCTGGAAGATCTTCCTTCCTGTTCTACAAGTGGGCTGTGCCATGTTCCCATCACTGTATTCTCCCAAAGAAAGGAAATTACATTGGTGGGTTTATAACACATGTCTTACACACACAAAGAAAGTACCATAGCAAAAAAAAAAAAAAAAAAAGTGCTGAGACAAACGTCCTGGGGGTTCCCCAAATAGGCAGATCCTATGTTATGATGGGGGAAAATAAGGCCATATAGGTCAGGAGACCTCATTTTGGGTTTTGGTTCTACTAACCAGCTCAGTGCACAGCCTTATGTGAGTCATTTCCCTCCTCTAGTGGCTCTGTCGGTTGGTCTCAAAGGGCTTTTCCAACATTAATGTTCTAGGGCTCAGTGCTATTCAGGAATATCTCAAACATCTGCTATTTAATAATGGACCTTTTATTGGAAAGCATCATTGCTAAACCACATCTTGAAAATTTTCTTGGGGTTCCTGGGTGGCTCAGTTGGTTCAGCATCCAACTCCTGATTTTGGTTCAGGTCACGATCTCAGGGTTATGAGGTCAAGCCCCGTGCTGGGCTCTGCACTGGGCATAAAGCCTGCTTGAGATTCTCTCTCTCCCTCCCTTTCCCTTGGCCTCAACCCTTATTAAAAAAAAATCTTCTTGGGAAGATAAAGGAGTTAGAACAGGAACCATTAGTCAATAAGATGTTTTCTCATAAGCTCTTTACAGGGGTCCTGGCTCTTCAGCTTACTCTTTGTACTTTAGACTGAGTTAAGGATGTCAGTTCTATTTTTCCCCAAACAATGCCATACATAGTAGATGAAGTTTCATCCTTGCAATTCACTGTGTAAAAACACCTACAGATTAAAACTCATGTTCTCCTGGGCATATGATTGAATTTAGTATACATCTGTGTGAGCATTCACATATAGGCACCAATATCTTTTTTCTTCTCTTTCCCTCCCTCCTTTCCATCCTCCCTACTCCCCTATTCCATGCCCATTGTCATTTAAGAAGCTATCTTCCTTCTAGTTAAATGCCAGAAACATTCTCAAACAGCCTATGCCATGATTAATAAAATAGTAATGAGGTATCTCCATGGCCTCCCAGCTCAAGGGGTTGAGTTATCAGACACTTTCCATCACTTTCCAAGAACCATGCTTGCCTCCTTTTGTGGCTGCCCTCAGAGAATCATACAGTTGCCCTCTCTGATCTACACAGTCCTGAATAGCATCTCTTACAAGTAGAAATCTGGTTCCAGGGTTTCCCATGGCCACGAGGCCAGATCCCTCCAACACAGTGGGTCTTGGGCAAGCTTCTCTGCCCATTCTGGGTCTAAAGACCAGCTGGGTAGGCAGGGGAATAGTTTTGTGAAGAATGGCTATCCACACATTACATTTGCTTCCCCTTCCCCCTCCTCCATCTCCGGAGGCTTCCCAGAATGCTCTTTGCTCCTGATTCTAACAACGATGTAGCCTTCTCCCATCATCCTCACTGTAAGCACCTTTTCACTTTCTGCTCTCTTTCTCCTTGTTCAACTTTCCTTCTCCTTTGAATCTTTTATCCTTTTCATTTCCATGATTTTGGCAAGCTGAACATCTCAAGACAGCCCTATTTTTCTTTGTATGCCCAAGTTGTTGTCACCATCACTAGCACCATCACCATAGCTCACATTCACTGAGCACTCGTTATATACCAAGTACCACACTAAGTTTTCACTTCCATGACCCTGCATTTACCGCACAAAACCCATGTCAGGAAAGGTACTATTAGTAGTCCAGGTCTATAAATGAATCAACTGAGACATAGTTTACATGTCTTGCTCAAGGTTACATAGCTAATAAGTGACAGAACCAGGATTCAGAAACAAATCTGTCTAGATGCCAAAGCCCATGCACTTAACCACTACAATATATGGCCTCAATTACTGTCAAATCATGTGGCTTAGAAAATATGGGCCCTAATATTCTGGATTATATTTATCAGTGGGCTGTATGGAGATTTTCAGTCATACCAGAGAGGTCTTCTGAATGAAATAAAAAATGCCTAGGAGTAATTTTAATCAGAACCATATGAGATCTACAAAAAGAGAACTATAAAACTTCACTGAGAACTATATAAAAAAGACTTGAATATGTAGGAGGACATACCGTGTTCCTGAATTGGAAAGCTGAATGTGATAGAGAGAAATCAATTTGCTCTCAAATTATTTATAATTTTAGTTGAATTCCAATCAAAACACTAACAGGATTCTTTTGGAAACTTGACAAAATAATCCCAAGATTTAGTAGAAAAAACAGATGAAAGAAAATTGCATAGAAAACTTCATAAGAGAAGAATAATGAAGAGGAATTCACCCCATCAGATATTACAGTTTTAATTTATAGTCCACTGCATTCAAAATACATGTTATAAATCTATAATTATTAAAGCATTAGGATACTGGAACAAATTTAGAGATATGAATCAATGAAACCATATATATCCTCCATGTTGATCCCACTATGTTTATGAAACTAATATATGATAAAGGAGGAATCTCAAATCAAGAAGAAGAAAAAGGTTATTAATAAATGGTACTGGGACAAGTGGTTAACTATCTGGGGAAAAATAAATGAAGTTCTTAGTATAGAACATGAATTAATTCTTAGATGGATTATTAAGTTAAATGGTAAAAAAAATTTTTTCAGAACAAAAAACTAGAAGCAAACAGAAATAAATATTTATCAAACCTCTAATGGGAATAAGAATTTAGAAATTATGTAAGAACTTAGAAATAATGTAAGAAATAATTTAGAAGATTAACAAATTTGACTTTATGTATTTTAAAAACTCCTCCAAAACAACCAAAGCATTCAAATTTAAAAGGCATTTACAAACTGATAAAAATATTCACAATAAATAAAGCAAAGGATTCCTAGCTTTAATATATAAGTCACTATTATAAATCTACAAGAAAAATGCTATATTTCAAATAGCTGGACAAAATACTGAACAAAGTGTGTTCATTGGACACACTATTTCAAGAAATGTGCTAGGCACTAAGGAACATTGAATTTATAACGACTAATCTGCCTCTTAGAGTACTTGAAATCTATGGGGAGACAAATGAAAAAAAGGGGGGCATGACTAAGTGTTATAGCTGCTAAGACAGAAGTCTGAATGAGGTAGAGGTGGAATTCAAGGAAGGTAGTGGTCAATTTTACCAAGGTTGGGGGAATAAAGTTTCATGGAAAAAATGACTCTTGACCTACTTTTGAAAGATAAGTGGATGTTCCCCAGCTGGACAGGAGATGCAGTATAAAGGTTTTCCAGACAGCACAGCTTAAGTAGACCCAGAGATATGATGCATATGTTGTGTGTGCATGTGGGTGATGTTGGATTGGGGTGAGGCTTTTAGCTGGAGCCATTGAAGTTAGGCTTATAGGTTATACCATGGCATAACTTATTCTTTATCTTCTAGGCAGCGGAGAGCCCTATAGTGGTAGGCAGGCAGTGCCTTGAACAAATATGCATTTTAGGAAAAGTACTCTGGCTTCAGGAGAAAGGATACACAGGAGGGCAGCAAGATCAGAGATCCTGAGACCACTAGAGAGGTTGTTAAAGCAACTAAGGCTAAAAATAGTAAGATCCTGATTTCAGACAGTAGCGCTGGGGAAGGAGAAGGGTATAATTCAAAAGATGATGAGGACAGTCCATAAAAAAGAAATCCAATTAGCTAATATGGAAAATGTGTAAAACTGTATCAGTAATTAAAGAAATACAAATTAAAAATTTTAAATATACCTCTTTTCAAGCTATTAAATCAACCAAAATGTTTTAAATATGACCATAAGAGATATGAACAATGTCGAGGTTAAACCTACTTTTATACGTTATTTCAATAACCACCTAAGTATCAAATAATATGAAATGGTTAATGTTAACTGTGGCATATACACTGTATGGGATAGTATATAAGTTATTATAAGGATACTGCTGAAAAAATTGTAATGATGTGGGTAAATGCTTATGCATCTACAAGCACGCATTCAGTCAACAAAGATGCATGGATCACCTACTGTGCACCAAGCACTGGGTACAGGCTGTTGTACAGCAGTGAAAATTATATAAATGGTTCCCATCCTCACGAAGTTTAGTCTCTAGTGGATAAACAACAAAATAAATAATTTATTTAAACAAACAGTAAAAGATGGTGAGGAGTGCTAGGAAGGAAGAGACCGTGGTGCCATGATTGAGAGTAAAAGGTAGGATGGGGGTAAACATCCCAAGGTGAAGAAGCCAAGGAAGGTATCTCTGGGATGACATTTTAACAGAGATTTATGGATGAAAAGGAGATAGCCACGGGAAGACCAGGAGAAATGGCAAGCAACAAAAAAGAAAAAGACAACACAAATGCATCGAGGAGGAAAAACTCAGGGTCTATTTGATTAACTGAAAGATCATTTGGTGGCTAACAGACACATGAAAAAATGTTCATTATCATTAGCCACCAGGGAGATTCAAATCAAAACCACATTGAGATACCACCTTACACCAGTTAGAATGGCAAAAAATCAACAAGACACTAAACAAAGAGTGTTGGAGAGGATGTGGAGAAAGGAGAACCCTCTTACAGTGTTGGTGGGAATGCAAGTTGGTGCAGCCACTTTGGAAAACAGTGCGGAGATTCCTCAAAAAATTAAAAATAGAGCTACCCTAAGACCCTGCAATTGCACTACTGGATATTTACCCCAAATACACATATGTAGTGAACAGAAGGGCCATCTGTACCCCAATGTTCATAGCAGAAATGGCCACAGTCGCCAAACTATGGAAAGAGCCAAGATGCCCTTCAATGGACGAATGGATAAAGAAGATGTGGTCCATATATACCATGGAGTATTATGCCTCCATCAGAAATGATGAATACCTGACTTTTGTATCAACATAGACAGGACTGGAGGAGATTATGCTGAGTGAAATAAGTCGAGCAGAGAGAGTCAATTATCATGTGGTTTAACTCATACGTGGAACATAAGGAATAGCATGGAGGACATTAGGAGAAAGAAAAGTAAAGTGAATTGCAGGATACAAAGCATGAGAGACTGTGGACTCTGAGACATAAACTGAGGGTTTTGGAGGGGAGGGGGGTGGTGGGTTGGGTGAGCCCAGTGATGGGTATTAAGGAGGGCATGTATTGCATGGAGCACAGGGTGTGGTGCATAAACAATGAATTTTGGGTCACTTAAAAATATTTTTAATTTAATTTAATTTAAAAAACAAAGAAAGATCATTTGGATTTGGAAGTAGTGAAAGAATGATGGGAATGGTAGAAGGTAAAAGTGGAGAGGTGGCCAGAGGCTTGACAAGGCAGGGGCTTATAGGCCATGGCAGAGAATATTATTAGTCCTATTCTAAGTGCAGTGGGAAGATATGTCCATTTTTAGCTTTTGAATAGAGAATACATTCACTTGGTTCAAAAGTCCAAAAATATAAAAAAGGTTTACTGTGATGAGTCTTGCTCTCACCCCATATTATCCACTGGGTATTTCCCCCTACTCATCTACAAATAATAATTTTCATAAGTTTCTTAGGAATCCTTTTAGTTTTCATGCAGATACAAATATACATTGTTAATCTATCTCTATGTTATATGCCAAAAGTTATATACATATTATTTTATGCATTGTGGTTTTTTTTCACTGGATAATATCTTGGAGCTCTTTCCATTTCATTATATGGTTGCCTTCCACATTCATTTTTATAGTTATGTAGTATTTCATCATATGGTTGTACCATAATTCATTTAACCAGTCGATGGTTAACCAGTTAAAGATTTTTTTTAATCATATAATATGATTTATCTTCTGGAAAGATAATTATGAATGCTATCTAAAAAATGGGTTGGAAGGGGCAAGACGTAGAGTCTACTTTTATAGCCAAGTAAAAGAAGATATTTGTTAAGCCCAAGGAATAGCAAGGGAGATATATAAAAGTGGGCCAATTCAAGATATAATGTAGGGTAGAACAGACCAGACCTGGTGATGATGAGGTAAGGGAAAGGGAGGCATGAAGGATGACTCCTTAGTTTTGAGACTGAGCTTCTGGTTGAGAGCAGTACCATTTGGTGAAATGGGCAAGACTGGAGGAGGCAAATATAGGAAGGGAAAGTCAAGAACCCTGTGCAGACCTGTTGGGTTTGAGATGCTTATGAAACATTCAGGTTGAAATGTCAAATAGGCAGCTCAATTTGTGAACCTGGATCTTCTTTTTTTTTTTTACGATTTTATTTATTTATTTGACACAGAGAGAGAGATCACAAGCAGGCAGAGAGGCAGAGAGAGAGGGGCAAGCAGGCTCCCCGCTGAGCAGAGAGCCCAATGCGGGACTCGATCCCAGGACCCTGAGACCATGACCCGAGCCGAAGGCAGAGGCTTAACCCACTGAGCCACCCAGGTGCCCTGTGAACCTGGATCTTAGAGAAGTTTGTGCTAGAGATATAAATGTGGGAGACATTACAGGGTTAGTATCAAAAATACATAAAGAACATATATAATTCAACACTCAAAAAACAAATAACCCAATTTAAAAATGAGCAGAAGACATTTCTCCAAAGAAGATATCCAGGTGGCTGACAGACACATGAAAAGATGCTCAACATCACTCATCATCAGGGAAATGCAAATCGAAACTACAATATTACTTCATACCAGTCAGAAAGGCTAAAATCAACAACACAAGAACAGCAGGTGTTGGCAAAGATGTGGAAAAGGGGGAACCGTCTTACACTGTTAGTGGGAATTCAAACTGGTGCAGGCACTCTGGAAAACAGTATGGAGGTTTCTCAAAAAGTTAAACATGGAACTACCCTATGATCCAATAATCACACTACTGGGTATATTCCCCCAAAATATAAAAACACTAATTCAAAGTGATACATGTACCCCTATGTTTATAGCAACATTATCTACAATAGCCAAATTAGGGAAGCAGCCCAAACATCCATCAACAGATGAATGGATGAAGAAGATATGGTAAAAATATATAAGGGAATATTATTCAGCCATAAAAAGGAATGAAATCGTGCCATTTGCAATGACAAGGATGGAGCTAGAGAATAAAATGTTGAATGAAATAGGTCAGTCAGAGAAAGACAAGTACCATATGATTTCACCCATATGTGGAATTAAGAAACAAAACAGATGAGCAAAGAGGATAAAAGAGAAACAAAGCAAGAAACAGACACTTAACTCTAGAGAACAAACTGATGGTTACCAGAGGGGAGGTTGGTGGAGGGCTGGGTGAATGAGGTGATGTGGAGTAAGGAGTACACTAGTTGTGATGAGCGCGTGGTAATGTATGGAAGTCCTGAATCACTACACTATATACCTGAAACTCACATTATGCTGTATGTTAAGCATACTGGAATTAAATCAACAACAAAAAATGTGGGAGACATCTGCATGTCATTTTTATTTAAAGTTATGGCAATGGGTAAAATCACCAAAAACATGAATGCAAAGTAAAAGAGGGGGAAGGCATTAGCTCTTTAGAATCCCAATATGTGATGGTCAGATAAAGAAAGATATGTTGTCAAAGGATACTAGGAACAAGTGGGAAGTGAATCAGAGAAAAACTAGGAGAATGTGCTAATAGAGAAGCCAGGCAAGTGAGTATCTCAAGGAGGAAGTGGTTGACTGTGTAGACTGATGCTGATAGGTCAAAACAGGTGAGGAAAAAGAATAGTGAGTAAAAAAAAAAAATCAAAGTACAAAATTTTAAACACCCTTAATTGTATATGTGTGTACATATACTGTATAGACACACACATATATGTGTATAGATACAGGCAAACATATACCTACATACACACACTTATATACATGTATGTATATATATGTGTACATACACAATGATGTATAGAAAAATCACTATCACAGGCAATAACTGAAAGGAACTATGTTATGATATCAATAATGAATAATGCAGAAGTAAGATTATATGATTCCTTCACTTCATTTTTCTGAATTTTCTCAGTTTTCTATAATGAATATTTATTACTTTTTAAAAAAAATTTATTTATTTATTTGAAGGGGGAAGGAGCAGAGGGAGAGGGAAAAGCAGACTCCCCACTGAGCCAGGAGCCTGACATGGGGCTTGATCCTACAACCCTGAGATCACAACCTGAGCTAAAATCAAGAATTGAACACTCAAGACATTGAGCCACCCAGGTGTCCCAAATATTTATTACTTTTATAATAGAAAACTGCTTCTTTTTGGGAAATGGAACTTGGATCTTCTTAGAGCAGATGGAGTATAGGGGCAGGGGAGGGGAGGGGAAATGGGAGCTGGGAAAACCTGGCCCTTCTGCAAACTCTTAAGCCTTCTATTTCTTTTTCTGCTCTACTAATTTAATCAAGAGTCATACTGCTGTGGCTCTTATCTTGAAACAGCCTAAGACAAATTCTCCTCCATGCAAGCAAGATGAGCTTGGGAAATTTCAACTTGAGTGGCTGCTTACTAGGAGCTGCCTCTAAAATTTGCATTAAACTGATCCCCTCCATGGCCATTGTGGCCCTGGGTAAGTTGCTGAACTGCCAAGTCCGAAGGATGCCACCCAGAAGGCAACAGCCTTGATTTACTCACAGATTTCAATCTTGCCCCTCATACAGACACCACAGTGGTCACTGTCTTGACCAGTCCCATAGTCCCCTGAGCACATGTGGAAGCTCGGCTGGTCTTCTCTCCAGGGGGCTGGAACACCGCATCTGGCTAGCAGGTCATGGAGGTAGAGCATTTCTAGGCAGTCTCTTGCTTTAATTTCCCAGAGCAGCCAGACCTGATTAGTGCCCAGTCTACTTTGGCAACACAAAAGGTCATATGGACCACCCCCCCACACTCAAAGCTGAGCCACAGCCAACATCCCAAACACCTCCTATATGAAGACTCAGTGGCAAGACAAGCAATGCCAGTCAGTGGGGGTGGTGGCCTCCCTCCTGCCCCCTCACCCTTCCACAGGCCTTGTCTCACAGAGGACCTGCTCATTTTAGTGCCTCCTCCCCTGCAATGTCTGGGACCTAATCCCTGGAAGCTGTGGTGGTATTACCTTGCATGGGGGAAAAAAGGGCACTTTCATTCGTCATGGATTTTTTTTTTTGCAGTAGTTTTGTCTTTTTTTAAATACTGCATTAAAATATTGTTTACCATCATGGAAAAAAAATTCAGTCATCAATAGTGAATTTCAAAGCTTCGTTAAATTGTGCGCCCTAGGCAAGTACCTCACCCTTGTTCCAACCTTGTGTAGATGAACAGAACTAATCACACTGTTCTTTAATTATTCATTTCTAAATATGTCTACCCCTTAGACTGTTATCCCCCTAAGAGTTGAGGGGAAAAAGTACTTTGACCTCTATATCCCTAGCACCTAGCAAAGGGCCTGCCATTGAAGGAGGTACTCAGGAAATTTTCCATGAAAACCTGAGAACCCGTGAAAGGTGTTATTTGAGTTTTCGTGTGAATTAAAATCTATAAATGAGGAGTTCTGATGAAAAGTACAGGATACATGTACATATGTGCATATATGAGCATACACATTTACATGCATGCATTATGTATATAAATAAATTTCTGTAACCATTAATAAATCCTTAGAGGAGACTAAAGACCAGTTGCACTTGGCTATGGAGTTGTAGCTGTCTATAGGTTTTTTTCAGAGTATTGCAATTCTGCAGAAGGTGCCCATGGGTGTAGGCCCTAAAAATCCTTGCATTATATTCCAGCCAACCTGAGTGAATCAGAACCTTCCACTAGTATCCCCTTGTCTAGTTGTAGAATGCAGATCAACCCACCTTGTAGGAGGATGGAACTAAGCTGACTTTGGAAGGCATCCCCGGGGCCACACTGATCATGTGTAGGGGAGGAAAATGGCAAGCTTGCAAGCACTAGGCCCAGGCAGAAGGACAGTTCTGGATCTTGAGGATGAAGCTGGATCCAGAGGCAGCTTAGGAGCCCAGACTGGCCACCAGGGCTGCAGATGTCCAAGCCAGCAGGAGGGTAGAGGGAGGGTTTGCATTGGAATAAACTGCCATGAGGTAGGAATCAAGCTGGATGCAGGTTGCCCAGACTGAAATTTTCATATGCTAGCTGTGGTAGGTTGAATAATAAGCCCCAGGAAAGAGATCCATGTCCTAGTGTATCCCTGTAACCCGTGAATGTTACCTTATACAACAAAACGGAACTTTGTGCAGATGTGACTAAGTTAAGGCTCTTCCATGGGGAGATAAAACTGGCTTATCCCAGTGAGCCCTAAAGGCAATCACATGCAGGCTTCTTAGAAAGAGGTGGAGGCAGATTTGACACACAAAGAAGAGGAGAGGACAGTGTGTCCATGGAAGCAGAGATTGAAACTATGTGGCCACAATCGAAGGACTGCTGGCATCTGTTGGAAGCTGGAAGGGGCAAGGAATGGATTCTCCCCTAAAGCCTCCAAAGGTGGTGGACCCTGCTGATGCCTTGATTTCAGTTCCATGAAACTCATTTGGGGCTTCTGGCCTCCAGAACTGTGAGTGAACACTCTTTGTTCAATACCACCCAACTTGTGTTATGCGGGCTGGAGTGTAAACTTCAGTCCAACGATCTGAGCTCAAATCCTTGTTCTGCTAATTAGGGTAGTCATTTTACACACCACTGCCTCCCCCCACCCCTTTGCCTAAATTTCTCAATCTGTAAATTAGTAATAATCCTGCCTTATTGGCAACTAATGTTTGCCAGGGTTTACCCCTTGACAGAGGCAGCACTGGGCACTTGGTGTGGGTTTCCTTCTTATGTTTCACAACCATCCTTGCAGGTAGGTATTGTGATCCCCTTTGGACAAGTGAAGAAATGGGGCCTCAGCCAGATTCTACGATTCCACCAGAGGTACCCAGCTACCACTCAGAGATAGGACTCATGCCCAGGTCTCTGCTGCATGGCTCTCCCACCCCTCAGATTCTGCCTGAGTGTCCTTAAATCACTGATGGGAGATTAAAAGGCTTTGCAAACTGTAAGGTACTGTAGAACACAAGACTGGTTGGGTGGATGTTTGGAGTGTTCACTCCATTCCTAAATTTGGACGACAAAACACAGAATTGAGCCATTAAGAAATGGCCTTCTGAAAACTGAAATGGATGTGAGGGAAAATGGTTGACCTTCACCCGTCCCTTCCAAACTGTCCTGGGTGATTGATCCCAAGTGAAAGAGCAGAGAAGAATGGCATGTCTCTACACACACAAACTTGAGCTACCCCAATTAGGGGGCAAGTTGTAGTTTGTACTTTTAGGCCACATATGCTCCATTGAACACATTCCCCAATCCAGTGATGATTTCAATTTCCTTACATTAGCTGTGGCTCTTGTTTTCTGGGATTGCTGAAAATCCCTGCCATGGTACGTTCATTCATGGGAATCCAATACCTCGAGGAGCCAGCAACACCTGTACTACACTGTATTTATATAAACATCATTCCTTTATCTCTCCGTTCTCTTCCTAGACTACCTGTAATGCGTGCCAAGACAGGAGATAGGGAGCTTGTTGGATTCACACATGCCTTTAATTAAGTAAGAAGATCACTTCAGGGTAGTTCAAAGGCTGGGGTGGAACACTAAGTCCTAACTTGTAAATTCTAAATCTTTGCTGCATTGACACCACTTTCTAATAACTGCAAGACAGGCTGCACCTGAGCAGCGTCTATGGTCGGCTTAATGAAGTTTAGGGAAATAGGCTCATTAATGAAGCTTTAGTAGGAACTTCCATTTTCTACATCACAAGACGTGATCTTTACCATCTTTCAGCACTCACATTAAAATCTTTTAGATTCTACCAAGATGCCAAGTTACAGAGTGTGTGGAAATCCAGAAGTTCCTCTAATTGCTTCTAAAATGCAATCGCCATCTTATCCTTTCTCAGTGTGGGACTGAAAACAGCATCTCCCTCACTGTGACTGGGAGCTGGGCACTGGGCTTCCCTCTGTTTTGTGTTTTAAGTAAATGGTAATTAAGAAAAGAAAGAAAGGGTGGAAAGTTGAATCAAATGCTCCCTGCACGACTTAGAGAGGGAAGAGAAAAAAGTCAAATTAGTGTAAATCTTTAGTGATTCAAAGAACTGAATAGACTTGTTTAAAATGTCAGTCTGACCGGGCAGTCATTATTGGGAACAAATGATAATGGTTATACAGTCATATTTTACATTTATGACACATTTAAGATCTTTTGAAAGCACTTTTATATGTCTTTCTCATTTAAAGTGATTAAAAGCAAAACAACAATCCTGAGGATGTTTCTTGCCCTTTTTTCAAATTCTAAGAAAACGTTTTGACAGGATTTGACCCTGCCCTTGCATGGCTCATCTCTTTCACCTCCCCCAAATCCCAGCCCTGTCACATCCTGTCTTGATATAACATTTTGGCATTTTGTTCATCATGGAATATTTTTTATCATGACTTTTGAAAAAAGATTTATTTATTCATTTGAGAAGGAGAGAGAGAGACAGGAGGAGGGGCAGAGGTAGAGGAGAGAAGAATCTCAAGCAGACTCCACGCTGAGCATGGAGCCCAATGTGGTACTTGACCTCATGACGCTGAGATCAGAACCTGAGCCAAAATCAAGAGTGCGATGTTCAACCAACTACACCACCCAGGCACCCCACATTCATTGCGATTTTTAAAAAATCACTGCATTGAAATGGTAATCATCTTTATTATTAAGGGGCAGGGGCTTGCCCCTCTTCATTTCTGTGCCTAGGGAAAGTACCTCACCTACCTCCTCCTCACCTTCCTTGACCTTGACTCTGAGTTGTGTCTAAAAGCACCATGAACTGAAGAAGTATTCATAAGGTGACATTGTACATAGGCAAGGACATTGTACTTGAGTTCTGCAGTCTCTCAAAACATGGGAAAATTCACTGAAGGAGGGAAAAAGTGGGAGGGGAAAGTGAGTCAGAGGGCTGGAAGCACCCTCACCAGGACCCAAACACACATTTTCCAGCAGCTAGGAGTGGATGCCTTTGTAACTGTCATGTGTGTCCCTGGGTTCTCTGTGTCCTTGCATGTGTAACTGAGATGCTCTGGTTGCAGTAAGTAGAAAAGGGGCTGCAAAATGAAAAGAAAAATTGACCGGCTTCCCATCCCCGGCCTCACCATTGTGGCCCTGATTTGGGGTTCTATCCTTCTGCAGCCAACCTGCTCTTTTGAGTTGACAATACACTTGTCTTGATCTATTTAGACCTTTGCTTCCGCGTTACAGTCCTACCTCCATCCCTGAGCAAGTGCCTTCAGGGCTTAGCTGGTCAGAGCTGGACAGCAACACTCAGCTGCTTCTAAGATGGTCACTCTTTTATTCTATAAAAGCTGCCTATTGGGGGAAAAAAATGAGCCATTACCTGAAATGCAAACTCAGACCATGCACATTCAAAATTATTAACAACCACCACCCCCTTCACAATTTACTAGTTATGACTTGGCTTATGATAGAAATAAGGGGCCCATGGTATCAGCCTCTCCACTGAGAAAAATTTCATGAAATTTGAAAAGTAATGCATGTTTCAAAGACAAAGAAAATAGAGGAGTAAAATACCAAGAAACTTAGATGATTACCAATTAAAACCTATATCTAACAAGGTTTTTCACACATAGCATGCTGAAATTCTCATGCCAGTGAAGATTGCAGTTCAGTTGGCCTGAATTCTTTCCTATCATAGAGGACAATGGCAAAGAAATGGAGGGATATTGATGTGAAAGTCCACAGGACTGAAGTAAAATAGATTTGGATCCGAGTCCAAGGTCAGACACCAACAATACAGCACTGGGTGAGTTCCTATGTTCTTTGAGTCTCTGTTTTCTCATCTATAAAATGGGGATTTTATCCACCTCATAAGACTGTTAAGAATATTAAATGAATACTCTATGTAGGGTATAGGCCCACACTGGTCTTCCACCCCTAAGAATGTAATATCCCTAACTCTTTGATATAGTAAACATTTTATTAAATAAGTTGGAAAGTCAGCAAAGTACTGCAGTTAAAGTTGGAAAATAGTCTCAGCATTTCTAGTTCCAGATGACTGCCTGATCACGTGTGTTACTTCTTTGTCCTGCAAGTCCCCAATCAAATCACAGGAAATACATACCAGGAAGCAGCATAGTGCAGTGGTTAGAACCAAAGTCCCTAGTGTCATCCAAACTATATATGGAAGAAATCTCAAAGGAGGGGGAGGATGCTTTCTTTGGTAGAGCCCCCAAGAGGCTCCAAGCTCAGAGTCAACAAGTACTAAGAGCAAACACGGACTGTGGGACAGCAATCAGAGTGGCCACATTAGAGGACTGCCAATGCGTGACAGAGCCAGTTAACCTCTCCTCTTCCTCCATGTACACAAAGTAGCTGCAGTATTTGGTCCTAGCTGGAGTCCCAAGAACTGTTTCCTAAGCAGAGTAAAAGATTTGCCTGGAGAAGGCAGGGTACAGGGTAGGATGACACTCTGCCTCATCTGGAAGGGAAACACACAAGGAAGGACAGCCTCTCCGAGGAATGAAATGCATTAAAGTCTACTACTTTGAGAATAAAGCCTGAAATACTTTGAAAGACTTCAAAGGGAAGACCCCCTCACTTTAGGACTTCTATGGAGGAGCACTCTCAATCCAGACAGTAGCCCGTCGGTACAACTCTGAAAGAAACTCATGCCAGTTACTGTTCTAATCAATGTAGTTCTTCATTCATAAATCATGGATAACCAGATGTTTGTGCAAAACCAACAGTATAAAAGAGAAGGACCTACATGAATAAACAAAACAAATGATCCCAGAGGAAATAAATTATGCTGGGAACAGAAGTCAAGAATGAACTCCTATGAAAAAAAGAAGCAATAACAGAATAAGAAAGTTCTTAGAAAGTTTTTAAAAGATTTTTTCAAGTACAAGAGCTAAATAACACAAAAAAATTATAGTCTAAGATAACAAGATGGCAAATATGAACAGAAAAGGTAAAAAATATTAAGCATAGATCCAAAGGGTCTAATATTTATTTAAAAGGAGCTCTAGAATGAAACAAACATTAGTCGTTAGGACATAATAGAGGGGAAAAATTCATAGAGGAAACACACAAGTCTTTAGATGAAAAGGGCCCTTAAAGTGCCAAATATAGGGACACCTGGGTGGCTCAGTGGGTTAAGCCGCTGCCTTCAGCTCAGGTCATGATCTCAGGGTCCTGGGATCAAGTCCCACATCGGGCTCTCTGCTCAGCAGGGAGCCTGCTTCCCTCTCTCTCTCTCTCTCTCTCTGCCTGCCTCTCTGTCTACTTGTGATCTGTCAAATAAATAAATAAAATCTTTAAAAAAAAAAAAATAAAGTGCCAAATATAATTGTAAAGATGGTCCATACCTATTCATGTGGAAATTTTAGTTTATTAAGGATAAATAGAAAATCACTTGGCTTCCAGAATACCTCCTTCACAGTAGATTTCCTTCCTAGGTTCCTAGCCATTTCTTCCCAGCCTTGTTTGCTGGCTATTCACCTCCACAAATTCTAAACATTAAAATCCAGGATTTAGTTCCTGTTTCTCTTTTTTCTATCTCCTCCTACCTCTTAGGGAAAATCATCTAGTATCATGAATTTAAGGGCCATTTATAGGCTGAGCCCTATCTATATCTCCATCCTGTATTTCTCTTCTGAATCCAGACTAGTATATTCAGCTGTCTATTGATATTTCAAAATTAATATCTGAAAATGAACTTCTGATATCCCATTCACCCCACCCTCAAGGAAACATCCTCCCTCAATTTTCCTCACATATATTAGCAACCCCATATTCTCTATTTCTCAGGCAAAATTCCTTGGATTCATCCTTTAGTCATCTCTTTCTCCATTACCTTATATCCAGAAACTCTTTTTGGCTCCACTTTCAAATATATCTTGAATCTGGCCATTCCTTACTACCTCTACTGTCACCACCCTGATCCAAGCAAACATTATCTCTTGCTGGACTACTGAATTAACCTCCTCATTTGTCCCTCTGCTTCTGTTCTTGCCCACATTTAATCTATTCTCAATCCAGCAGCCAAAGTGAGCCTCTGTTCAGAACCCTACAATGGTTTCATATCTCATTCAGAGTTCAAGCTAAAGTCTTTATTCTAACCTATCAGGTCTTCCATGACATGTCTATAACCTCTGTGACCTCATCTCCTACTACACTTTCATTCACCTCACTCGTGCTAAACTAGACTCCTTTCTGTTCCTGAAATGCACCAGACAGGCATACATATCACAGAATGATAGGATGTAATTGGCTCAATCTGAACAGGAAGTTAGAAGGATGTTTGAAAAATACGTTCAAGAAGGAAAAAAAAATGTTACCACATAAACAACATGTGTAATAACTTTAAGGTTTTTACTAATGAAATGAAAGAAAATTCCTCTTCTTACAGAAAGGGAAAGGTGGGGGGAAGAAGGAAGGGAGGTAGGGAGATGGAGAGGGGCTAGGCAAGAGAGTAAGAGAGAAACTAAAAAACTGTGTTTTCTTTTTGTTTGTTTTGTTTTGTTTTTTAATCCACACAAAACAAGTATGGTCTGAGCACCTGGGTGGCTCAGTCAGCTAAGTGTCTCCCTTTGGTTCAGGTCTTAATCCAAGGGTCCCTGGATCGAGCCTTGCACTGAGCTCCTGCTCAGCAGGGAGC
The DNA here is from genome assembly GCF_010015895.1 of Lontra canadensis. Lineage (NCBI taxonomy): Eukaryota > Metazoa > Chordata > Mammalia > Carnivora > Mustelidae > Lontra > Lontra canadensis. The sequence continues at coordinate 305,575 of NW_022631172.1, forward strand.
CTGTTTCTCCCTCTCCCTCTGCCTCTCTCCCTTGCTCATGCTCTCTCTCTCTCTCTCTCAAATAAATAAATAAAACCTTTAAAACAACAAAAAAAGCATGATCCAAATATGAAGCAAAATAAAATAGGGCACCTTTTGAATAATTGACAGAGTATAAAAAAACATAATCCATTTGATCTTGAGGCTTCTCAATGATTTAGGATTACATTCCTTCTCAGTGAAATATGTTCTTAAACAAATATTTGTTGAGTATTATGTTATACTGGACAGTGTCCTAGGTACTCAGGGGATATATGATTGTAAAAAAGAAACATAAAATATTTTTTCTATCTTTATGGAGTAAACATTCAAAGGCTGGAAGATAGATTATAAAAAATAAACATGTGGTACCTGGCTGGCTTTCTCAGTAGAGCATGCAACTCTTGGAGTCATGAGTTCAAACCCTACATTGGCCACAGAGTTTACTAAAAAAAAAAAAAAAAAAAAAATATATATATATATATATATATATATATATATATATGCGCAAATGAACAAATACGAAAATTTCAGTGTGCTTTAATCATTCTGAAGGAAATAAAACTGGATGGGTGAATAGTGCTGATATGGTATGTACTATTTAAGACTGGGTGGTCAGGTAAGAAGGTGATATTTGAACTGAGACCTGAATGACAAAAATCAACCAGCCATGGAAAGATCTGGAAGCAGGGTGTTGCAGGCAGAGGAAATAGCACATTGTAAAGCTTTAAGATAGGAAGCATCATGGTATGTGGCAGAAAGAGTGTAAGTCCATGGCAGCTGGAAGGCAATAAATGAAGGCCATCAGTGATGGGAAATATGATCAGAGAGGCTTGTTGGGATCAGGATTAAGCAAAGCCTTATGAGTCATGCACAAGATGTTTTGTTTCATCCTATGTATAAAAAGATACAATTAGAAGGTTGTTTGTTTGTTTTTAAGTGAACTCTACCCCCAACATAGAGCTAGAACTACTGACCATGATATCAAGTGTTGCATGCTTTAGCAACTAAGCCAGCCGGGCACCCCACAATTGGAAGGCTTTAAGCAATGGAGGGAAATGATCTGATTTCTGCTCTAAAATCACTCTGACTATTCTCTGGAGAATGGATGGTAGGATGGACTTTCAGGATGAGAACAAGAATAGAAATAGGGAAACCAGTTAGGTGACTGTCACTAGGATGTGACACACAGGTATCAAATATGTATTTAGATAGAAGTCTCCACTTCAGGGGAGAGGTTGGAACTGGGGATTTATAGTTGGGAATCATTAAACAGTATTTAAAATCATGAGGCCAGTGACACTACTTTGTTCCATCATGAAAAACATACATATAATATTATGAATATTTATTGGCTTTCAGTGTTTAGAATCAAGTTATAGATAAGCACAAAGAGTATAATTATATTAGATCAAACCACAAGAAATTGCTGATACTGGGCTATTTTGACATACAAAAATGATAATTTAATATGGTTGAACTCAGTAGTTACAGAATAAATTGTAAATGTTACAAACCTTGACAACATAAAATTAATGACACAAGAGAAAACAGGAGGCAGAAGGGGAAGGAGAGATGGTGGTAAGTGGGTATGTGCTTCATTTTTTTACAACGTAGGGAGCAACTAGTGTCGACATTTGATGAAACAAGAAATACAACAGAATATACAGTGCTTAAAGTTTGTAAATAAAATCACTGGAAGAAATTTAAAAATAATATAACTAACCTAATAAAGAAGCTGAAGGGAGATGAAACGTGGAAAACAGCATAGTTTGCTAAATTCCTCATCTGTCATAGCAACAGAAAATGCAGTCGATATGTCTAAAATATATCTAAATTAGACTATATATATATATATATATATATCTAAACTAGACAAATCTAAAATAGACAAATCGAGAAACTGTGCTATACTGTTCAGCATTGTGGTATCTTCCAGAACCTTTTTTTTTAAAGATTTTATTTATTTATTTGAGAGAGAGAAAGAGAGCACAAGCAGGCAGATCAGCAGGCAGAAGGAAAGGAAGAAGCAGGCTCTGAACAAAGAGCCCGATGTGGAGCTCGATCCCAGGACCCTGTGATCATGACCTGAGCCCAGGGCAGATGCTTCACTGACTGACCCACTCAGGTGCCCCTTCCAGAATCTTTAAAATAGTTACAAGTGGCATCTCTGAGAAATGAAACTGGAAGAGAACAAGGGTGGGAGAGACTTTTATTTTTTATCCTGTATCACTGCATAGAATGCTGCTTTTGTGCGTTCTTTTATAGCAAAAACAAATGACGGTGATGACAATGAAGGTGACAGTGGTGATAAAAAGACAAGAACAGCTTCCACTGGCTATATTCACCTTCCTTTCACCGTTTGCAAAATCAGATTGTGGGTTCCTGACTGTGTTCCCTTGGGCTGTTTATACTAATAATCAACCAATGCCATAGAGTTTTTATTTTGTCCATTCAGGAACACAAAATCACCAAATGTGATTTCTCATATGGATGCTATTATTTAAAGATCTGGACCATGAAATTCCTCCAAAGCAAAGATGTCTCTCCCACCACAGGGACAGATAAGAATTTAAAGTTCCCTATGGGACTTATAGGCCTCACCTCAAACCAGATGGCTGTGGTGTTGGAAGAGCTGTGGTAAAAGGTGAAATTGGTAAAAACCCAAAGGAAGTTTGTCCTCATGATTTCTAAACATACTTATTACAAATTTGAAAGTTACCAACACTTTAAACCAAATTTAACGGAAGAGTTAGTTTGGTTTCCCAATATTGGTTTTGTGACACCTCTGAGTGCCTCCAATTATTTTAAGGAATGTTGTGAAATTATATTCTCCCACCCTAAAAATAACTTATGTTCAACTTAATCTAAGATATAACAACTCTATGTCATTCACTACTTTTACTCAGAGGAATGGGGCTGGCATGTAAGTGTATTAAAATAACAAACATCTCAACTATGGTAGAGTTGGGAATCCCCAGTTCATATCCTGGATTTTATTTATATGAACAAGTAAGTGTCCAGACCATCCAGGAAACTGTTTATTTGTGCTATCAGCTCCTATCTCCTATTAAGAGTCTCATTAGACTTTGACTCATTCGTTTCACTCGGGAGCCACTTGAATAAATTATGTAAGTTCCCAACTTATTGTATACATATATGATTATATTATGTATTAAATATGTTAACATGAATTAATAGTATATTAATCTATAACAATATATGCACATATACAGAATATAATCTTCCCCTTCATGTTGAATCTTACCCTTGGCTGGAAATTAAATAGAGGCATCCAGACTCTTTGAGAGGTTCTCAGATTTTTTTCTTTTTATATATTCCATCTCATGAAGAAAATGAACATTGGACTTCCTTCTCTGCATAGTGAATAAGGATTGCTGATCCCTCTTAACCACATGGTACCTGCCTTGATGCTTCCTATCTGTCCTTAAGCAAAGATATAAAATCCCATGGCGAAATAGAAAGTCTGGTTACAATCAACATCTCACTCTAAGGAGAGTCAGCCTCTGAAGGATTAAAGATGAATCACCACGTTCCAACTCTGCCTTCTGGCTTTTCCAGACCAACATCTCAGTTGTAATATTACCATCTGGTTCATTGTCCTTGATGAGAAAATTTCCCTATTATCCTGGCACTGAGATGTTTTCAGGTGGAACAAAATCACAGTGAATGAAGTGATAGTAAATTTGCCTCATTCCAAGCAGGTAGCCCTGTTTCCCCCAACTCCTGATTTTTTCAATCTGACAATATTCTAAACCTCATTTTAATAGTTTCCCAAGACTGTGGTTTCTAGCTCCCAGAACACTAGGAAAGACTGGATAGAAACCAAAGGAAGGGGGCATTATACCCATTTGGTCTGAAACCCGATTTGCTCCTCCTGCCCTTTCTTCGTTTCACATGTGTGTCTGGTTGGTACATAATGTTTCCAATTTTATAGGGAACAGTTTTGATAACTCATCTCCGTGCTTTTCAGTAGTGAGCCTTAAGTCTGCACACTGTGATAACCAAATCCATCCACAGGGCCCAAGTTGGGAGTAATCCATCTGAAGTCTTAATCACTAAAATAAGGCTCCTCTGGGTCAGTCAGGTTTTAGACCCAATGAGCCTGAGGTGGGAACAGGCTTTTAACCAGTGCCTCCTGTTAGAAAGGGAACCAAGCCAGTGCATTAGTGAGCGTGAATGCCAGGCCCCTGGTGAGATGCTGAGCTCTGAATACACAGTGTCACTGTGTAAATGACTTTAAAAATACATGTTTGGAAAAGCCCCAAAATGTTTTAGTCAAATGCTTGCCTGATTATGGAATTTTATGGCCTTAATAGAGGAAAGAAGCAGCAAGACGCAAGCAGAAATCCACCAAGGACAGAGAAGCAAGCAGAAAGCAAACAATGCTATTAGGTGCCAGGAACGGGCTTTCCCATTACACCATTGTTATCCCAGCCTTTCACAACGTTTCATCCCATTGTCCTGAGCCCCAGACTATTTTTTTCCAAGTCTATTCCCCCAATTAAATGCTTATGCCATTTACCATTTTGCCTGTTAAAGACGGTTTTCGGCATCTACGTGAGAAATGGCCTCCCAGACCCCAAGAGATTTAGAGAGATGTCTAGACAGAAAATGACATCTTACAGGGAAGGCTGCAGCATCCCCTTAAGGGTGAGAATGGGAGAAGAGATAGAAGCAAAGTGTGGGGTTCTATTTTGTCCCTTCCCAGGATAGAATTTCAGTCCCCTGTATGTTCTTTAACTACAACTTTCAACAAGGACGAACTATCCTTCGGAGTTTAGTAACATACAATCATAGCAGTCAACAGCAAGAAAAATCAATCTCCTGAAATTTGAAAACACACACACACACACACACACACACACACTGCACTGAAGACTTAGCCATTATCTGAGCTCAACATTTCAATCTAAATTAAATCCAATTAGAGGTAATCATAGTGGATCATATTAAACCAATTCTCAGACAGGAAAGATTATAATTTTAAATGGTTCCATAAAGCACTAATGAAAAAAAATCATTTATTTCAATTATGTAGGCCTATAACCAATACCTAAAGGTCAGCGAAGAACTGCCAGGGTAGCTATTTCTCAGCTCTGCCTGAACCCCAGCTGAGCTGTATGAGCCCAGACTTCTGCAGCAAGATCCGCCGATGATGTGATTGAGCTCGAAGCCGTCTATCATGCTAGACTGAGCGATCACAGAGCTCAGTAATGGCAGGAGTGATTACCTCTCTGGATGGATGTAACACATTTCAGGACTTAGGTGCATAACTAGTTTTCTATTATTACATCTCCCTTTTGTACTCAATGTATTCTAGTCAATGGTGGTGTCATTTCTCAAGCAACTTCAGCTTCTCAAGAAGCCTTCCTAATGACGGTGCATAACCTCCTCTTTTCCTCCATGGAATTGAGAGCTACCAAGCACTAGACAAAAGCAGTTTTGCCTTTTACTCCCAAACCATCTATGAAATGAAACAAATTAATGCAGTCTTCTGTTAATTATGTGTGTCAATTCTTTCTGAAAGTTGCCACGAAGTGAGAGCTGGAGAAGCCTGGGGACCTAAGCCACCTTCTCCCCATCCACCAGATGACTGTTGTCCTTTCACCGTAGCCCAGCTTAGAAGAAACGTGGCTTCTAGTGCTAAACACTGCCCCAGCTTCATGGGTTTGCATGACCTTGGCCAAGTCATTTCACCACTCTGAGTCTCAGTTTTACCATCTGTGAAACTGGTGTGTTTTCCAAGCACACGTGCTGTTCTAGGGCTCCTTGTAGGTGTCCTAGGGGTGGCTGCTAGAGTTGAAGGGCCAGCAGGTGGGTCCATCTCCATTCCCTCTTTCCCAAAGCATCCCTGCTTTCATACATAGCTATAACAGGCATTCACCTACGATCCCATCTTATAAGGAATCCTGCTGCTAAGATTTTTAAAGCACTGGCCTCTAAGGTCTAACAATCTAACAATCAATCCATAAATCTTTAACTTCAATTCCAAGAGATGAATCATACCAGATAAATCTAGAGAACATATCTACTTAGGAGAGGCCACCCATATTCTCCAGAGGAAACGTAATATTCGGATAACGACAGTCTGATTTTTTTCTCTAGAAAAAAATGGCTGGGTGACTTTTAGTTGAGTCAAGCATACAATGAGGATACTTTTCACTGAAGAAGTGGAAGCTGTACTTTCTCATCAAACATTTTCAGTCTTTCATCAACAAGTCTACTATTTTCAGCTTTTGTTAATGTACCCCTTTTCTGAAGAGGCCATATGGCTTACAAGGTAGTAAAGTTAGATACTTGAGGATACCAGTGGCAATTGTAATCCATACTGGTGCTGAGAAAGAGCTTGAAGGAGAAAGCCTCCATTTGACCAAGCAATTTCAAATGAGTCATTAAATTACATGGAGATCATCCATTAAATCTGAGGGAAAACTAAAGTGAGTTCATCTTCAAAAAGTCTACTTTGATAGCATCTTACATTGTAAATGAAACAAAGATATTCACAAAATTTCCATTATTTTACTCATCTCTCCAAATCCAAACATAAATATTTAGAGATGTACCCATGCTTACTTCCTCTGTATATCATTCCTTTAAATCACCTAATATGCTCTTGTACAAAAAGGATTGATTAAGGGGTTTCCTTTTCAGTGCAACTGTTAAATCAGCAGCTCATCCAATGATCTGATGCAGGGCGTAACAAGTTCCTGATAGAGTTGTGTTCCCTTCGAGAACAAGTGTTTTTCATCACCCTCTTAGTCACCTAATTTGACTGAAATCTAAGATCTTAATGCATCAGTCTTGTTAATTCTCTTGCCAGTACGTAGGAAATTGAAGCAATAAACCACAACTTGTTTGTAGTGTTGTTAACATTATTAAGTACTCAGCTAGCTGACAAGAGCCCCATTTTTCCATTAAACTTCAATAGCAGCTTCATGCATATTTAGCTCTCTGGCACTTTTCTTATTTTCCCCCTGATAACTTGTTTGAAAAGTTGACCTCAAATTCATTACACTCCACTTCACTTTTTGCATAATCAAAGTTATGACATACTGCCTTAGCAAATTGCTATTGTCTTTTTATTACTATTTTTTTTAAACACTACTCAAATGCTTGTTCTCTGTAAGGACATACATAGCATTTTTCTCTCATTATGCTAGTTAATGGAACTGGACCTTGAAATCGTAGTACTGAATTTCAAAGGATAGCATTTCAATGGTTAGGTGTTTAAAATATCCTGTGTAATTTATAATTATTATTATTATTATTATTATTATAGTTGCTATGGGTGTTCCTTGTGCTTTCATCTGATTAGTTAGCTTCACATTTAAAAACCTCAATCTTGGAAGGCACAGTGGCCTTTCTGCCTACTGCTGTGTGTGTGTGTGTGTGTGTGTGTGTGTGTGTGGCCTTGGCATCATGCCACTACTATAACTGGTGGCTTGAACATAACCACTATATGATATGGAAATAGACAAGTTACCTGTAATCTCCGTGCTTCATGACTAGTATACTGGATGTTAGTTGAAAACACCATGCCTTTACATTTTTAAAGCCCATGCTTATAATCTTTCTCTCCAAATTAGCTTCCTCGCTAGGCTCCCCATTTCTGCTAACGGTCCTTTTTTCTTACCCTCTCAGAACCTTAGAATAATTCTTGTTTCCTCTATTTCCCTTTTTTCACCAACCTATCTAGTCATGAAGTACTAGCCATTTCTTTCTTGCAATCACTTTTTTTTTTTAAAGATTTTATGCATTTATTTGAAACAGAGAGAGAGAGATCACAAGTATGCAGGGAGGCAGGCATAGAGAGAGAGAGGAGAAAGCAGGCTCCCCGCTGAGCAGAGAGCCCAATGCGGGCCTCGATCCCAGGACCCTGAGATCATGACCTGAGCCGAAGGCAGAGGCTTTAACCCACTGAGCCACCCAGGCGCCCTTGCAATCACTTCTTCATTCTATTTCCAACAACCCTGCTGAAGTCCAGGTCTTCATTACTTTAACTCAAGGGCAGCCAGACTGGTTTTCCCAGCTCTCATCTGTCACCCAACACATGCTATTAACAACAGCCAGCATTGTCAAAGAAACCATTTTGTAGATAGGCAGTTGGTCAAGAAATATTTGTCAAGGACTTACTATGTGCTAAGGACTGTGCTTGTCTCTGGCCTAATGATGCTATGCAAGGGAGGAGCAGCTACTTGATTCTTTGAGCTTGTATTTAGCAGGAAAGCCAAACATTCATATTCATAGCATCAAAGACCTTTAGTGGTCCCACTAGCTAATACATTGACTTCCGCATAAGAACTCATAGCATAACATTCAGGGAACTCCACAGTTCGGCCCTAAACTTCCTCTTCAACTCTCTATTTACTGCTATTACCCTACAAGAATCCCATATATTAACTTTATTCATTATTCCTTAAACATGGGAATACTCCTTCTCATCAACTTGATCTTAAGCAACTTGAAGTCATATATACCTCTTGGATACTCCGAGCTCAGCATGGAATTCTCCTTATGATAGAAACTCAGCCAATGGTTGTCATTGATAGGAATACAGTTTACATTCTAGTTTATCGTTCTACGTGAATTGTCCCTACTCTGTGCTTCACAGCAACCATAGAGCCATCTTTGCCCTTATACTTATTACATTGTATTGTAACTATCTGTAAGCACCACTAGAGGTTTATTGACTAAGAGAAATCAAAGCCTCTTCTCCCCCATTCTGTCTTTGTTTGCCTAGAAGCTAGTACAGTGTCTGGACAATAATAGGTTCTCAATAAATTACTAGAAGACTGAAGGAATGAATGAGTATAGAAACAATGTTCCCATAGTGAATTTCATTCTCTCTGGAAATGATGGACAATCAGGTACATAGAGGTATACATTTACATTAAAAATAAAAGTGTAGAGGTGCCTGGGTGGCTCAATGGGTTAAGCCTCTGCCTTCGGCTCAGGTCATGATCTCAGGGTCCTGGGATTGAGACCCGCATGGGGCTTTCTGCTCAGCACGGTGCTTGCTCCCCACCCCTTTCTCTCTGCCTGCCTCTCTGCCTACTTGTGATCTCTCTCTGTCAAATAAATAAATAAAGTCTTTAAAAAATAAAAATAAAAGTGTAATAAAAAGGGCTTCATCAGTCACTTGGCTGTTGCTAAGATATCACTTAACTGGTCAAAGGGAAGTCTCTATTTTTTGAAAATATGCTTTATTTATATATGTAGTTCACATTTACACTCACAACTGTACCTGTGTACATACACACTTCTATCTGAAAGGACTTATTAATCGCCCAACTAATTGCTGCTCCAAACAATATTCCTTTAGAGAAGAACATGAAAGCTATTCTTTAAAGTAAAGGTATATGAACAAAACCCATAAGCTTTACAAAGTGCCAAAGGGAGTTACAAGGTTGGAGCTGGATGCTATTACCAGCCACTATATATCATTCAAATACAGCTTTTAAGGAGGAAACCATAACCCATTGGGATCAAGTAGAGGAATTTGCAATTCATCATCTGTATTTTGGAGTCTGGAACTCCAATCTGTCCAACCCCATTAAATGCTCCCTCTTTCATAAACATGCAGGCATCTCAACTAGTTAGAAACATGTACAGCACCTGAGTTTTAAACAGATAGTTGAACTACATACTTCTTGAGCATTACATAACCATGTTTTCTAAGTATTTAGCAGTTTCTGAGAGTTATCCAGCAAAACATTCTCCTACTCACTCTAGGAGCATAAACATTATCTTAAGGATTTCATAAAATGAAGGAAAAAAAGAATTTCATAAAATGAATACAAATAGTGCCTACACTGCCTAACTACTTCTTTCCTATGCAATGTAACAGTTCCATTAATACTTCCCCAAAAGTCAAAACATCAATCATCCATATCACTTATCCCTTCTATGAACTTCTTTTTTTTTTAGACAAATAACCTACTTCTATATTGTTTAAGTGTTTATATTAGGAGTATGCATTCCTTTTTTGATCAGAAAAGCATTGAAGTTATTTTCATCTTGTAGAAAAAGTTAAATAAGTCATCAAATTTCATTTAGTGTTCTAATTGGGCTATTAGCAGAACTGCATATGGTGCTAAATTCACTAAGAGATATGAGAAGGAGACATGGAGAGAACACCAAAATAAAAGAGGAACATAGAGAAGAAAAATGAGTTTTAGTTATATATTTACTGTCCAAAGACAATCAACATAAAGTACTAAAACTTACAGGGAAGAACTAGCAACATAGTTACAGGTTATGGCTAATGCAGCAAATACATACTGGTGCTTTTAGAATATTCTAACCAAATTCCCAGAATTAAGCATTTATATTGTGTATAAATACATCAACATTTATACATCTGTCTTCCAAGAAGACAGAGAAATGAGTGAGTTCGCCTGAAAAATCTCTCTCCCCAAATCAGGCTTAATACAGCTATAAAGCAACCAGAAAGAAAGATCCTTCTCTGTTAAGTAAAGATTTTAAAAATAGCATATTTTGTATTCAATGACAGATTTACACAATTTTCTACACCAGGTTCCTGTGATGCAACCAAACAAATAAATGCAATGGTCAAGATGGAAGAATGAATCAAAAGGAGAAAATAGATTTGACAGCACAGAAAGCTGAATCATGGAAGCAGACAAATAAATGGAAAAATATTCCCAAAGTACTTTGTAGAGCATAGAGAAAAAATAGCCAATGTGGAAGGTAGATCTTATAGACTACCTACCAGTACCAGGTGTTTCTGAGGAAGTAAATGGAAGTAATGGATTAGAAACAAAAATCAAAGCTAGAATGGAAGAAAATGTTTCAGTTTAAAAAAAATTATCTGAGATTAGGTATTACAGAGGATCACCGAGTTTCATGTCATAAACAAAATTACCAAAAATCAATATATATCCAGATATGTCCTGCTTATTATGTCCATAAATAATTTAACATTCCCATTAGCATTCAAGGAACAAATGCTCAAATCAAAATTATCATGATTTGTTCTTTTTAACAAAGTCAACCAAAAGACAAAGGAGCAATGACTATAGGGTTCTGAAGGGAAGCATGAGATCTGCAAGGTTTTGGATGATGAGCCAGCCCAATAAAGAGTTGGCTCAGATTACTAGACATGAAAATCAGGAGATGGGGCAAGAGATAACACCAGAAAGGTAGTTTTGACTTTATCTTTTGGGTAATAGGGAACTTTTGAAGGGTTTTCAATGGTAGGGGACTAAAGTAATGGGAAGGGAGACCAGTGGTAACGATCCAGAGGAGGGAGGCTACTGGACAGGAATAAGGATACTGAGCTGGTAGTCTCTTTTGTTTTGGTTTTGTTGTTTGGTAAAAATTCATTTGGAGACATGTGTAATGAATCAGGTGGGCAATCAGGCTGATAGAAAGGATTTGGTAAGAAAAACAAAGTATTAAATGAAATGGTTTTCTTATGACAACCACAACTGTCTGAGGGGATTGCCATGAGACTAGGCTAAAAACTCCGGGAAGTCAGAGGCCAGGCCTCGTCCTCCACTGTCTCCAGGACCTATCACAGTGGCTGGTATAAAGCAGGCATTTGATACATACTTGTGGAGTAAATGAATGAAGAGAGGAACTCCAAAAATGGTTCGACCAATTGCAACATCACTGGAATGAATGTCTTTCTACCAAGAGACTAGTCTGAAGGAGGATGCTCATTTAGAATGAGAAAAATTCTGGCCCATTTGTTTAAAAAGAGAAAAAGAAAAAAAACAGTACTTTCATTTTGTAGTAACAATTTGGAGTTGATAATTTTAGAACTAATACACCAGGGGCACCTGGGTGGCTTAGTTGTTAAGCATCTGCCTTTGGCTCAGGTCATGATCCCAGGGTCATGGGAGCGAGTCCCGCATTGGGCTCTCTGCTCTACAAGAAGCCTGCTTCTCCCTGTTTCTGTTCCCTCTCTCACTGTGTCTCTGTCTGTCAAATAAATAAAATCTTTAAAGAAAAAGAATTAATATACCAAATGTCAAATATTAGCCACAGCAGGAAAAAAGAATGATCAAATAATTCATTGTGTTTAATTAATTCACTGTGATTGTGAACATATCCTTGGTCCAAAAGCTAACCATTGTTTAATTAGGTCCTCTCACCTTATGAAATGTCTTAAACCAAAGAAGAATAGAATGGGCCTGGCTGTATTATGATAATCACACTTACAGCAAATGAAGCAAATTTCATTGACTAAGAGGCAGTCCTTAGCACACTCTCACTTGTACAAAAGAAATTTACTATGCTGGTAGTTATTCTTCCTTTATTCTGTCTTTAGCCAAAATGCAAATTCTTCTAAAACTTGAAGTGTTCCAAATCCTAATATATAACACCAGATTTCATTGTATAATAGTGCTATTTGTTCTATAAAGATTTAGTGAGTACCTCCATATATACCATCCTTGCTGAGGAACACACACTGCAGTGTGTGTTTCACAACGGTTTCACAAATGCCTGCCTGGGTCAGGCAAATCATCTGCCCAGTCTGGTGTTGTAGCATCCCATAGTAATTTCTTCAAAAATATGATATTTCATTGAAACCTCGTACTACATGGAGCCTTTGATTTCAGCTGTGGGCTGCATCAGAAAATGCTCTTTCAAAAAAATTAGTCAAAACTGACAATATCTAATCAAGTCTAAATTTAGAGGTGGCACCAAATGTGGTCTTGAGACACCTTTGTGGCTCATCTCTTTACCAAAAAACAGCATCCTTTTGCTCCTGGGCAACTTGAATGTCCAGAGACCTAAGAATACCAACATGTTTTCCATAGAGTGGCTACTGTCCCACAGGTTGAGTCCTTGAAGTGATGCAACACTGAGCTTGTATAACTGACTTCTCCCAATTTTGTGTCTTCTCTTTGCCCTACCCAGTGCCATGGATTTTACAGAAAAGCTCAGTCCGTACTGTCATTTTGAAGTGCAGAAGCTGAGCATTTCCATAATTCCCTTCCACCATTATAAGTTAGGTTCAGATTTTGTGAAGGGATTTCCCCTGCTATTATTTAGCACCCAGTGATCATATCTATACAGGTCATTATTACTATATCATAAGCACATTGTGAATTGAAGAGAACAAGGTGACACAGCTCCATTCCTGGAAGAGCTAAGAATCTAGATCCAAAGGTCCCAGAAACATCTAACTTGGGGCCATTGACCTTGATCTGAAAGCCAAAAAATTGTAGGTCTTCTATAGGCTCAGTTCCTGAGCATGAAAACAAAAGACAGAAGGGAAAACAAAACAAAACAAAACAAAACAAAACTGCAGAAACCTGTCTTTGGGAGTACTGAGAATAAACATTGGAATCAAATATTTCCCACAGATAATTAGCAAGTTGCAAAATCAAGTGTGGTATGCATATGAGACTGTGGAAGAAAGAGAGCAAGGAGGGAAGGGAAATGCAAACATGTATTTTCATCAAGAGGATTTGCTACTGGCATTGAAAAAGTTAAAGAGATTCGGGGCAAATTAATGAACTGAAAACTAAATTAGTTAATGAAGTAAGCACCACAAAATTAATGAAGCAGGGACTGGTAGAGCTCATTTTCAAAGAGTAGCTCTCTGAACATGCAGATTTGGACCCTGGCCTCCGTATATTTTGAGAACCTGGCTACCATTACCCGAAACAGAACTGGATAATGTATTATCAATGACACTTTCTTTCAAATAATGTCAATAAGCAACATATCTTTAGATCTCTAAGCCATGGCTTCAGCTTCATGCTGTTGGAAATGCTGACATCAGATCAAATCAGAACAAAAGACGAATGAATAGTAAGAGAGGGAGTAGATGAGGGAAACACTGACTGAGACAATGACATTGCCTCTTTAAAGGGCCCGCTTCACATGGCTCACCTACCTGTGAGCCTTTCAACACATGTAGTCATATATGTAACCATCTGTATCTATATTCAGCTAAATAGTGTCTCCAACTCCAATCCCTTTGCTTATCTCAACTCCCAGTCCAACAGTGAGAATCCTGGTCCCCACCACCTGCCATCCATTGACTCAGCTGTTCCATCCCAGTGTACATGCATAGCAGTATCAGAATCCATTTGTACCAGCAGAGGAAACAACTTTATGGATCAGAGTCCAGCATTTATGTGAAGATTCTTTTGCCTTTGGTCTTAGCAACTCCCCTCATTTCCAAAGTTACTTAGGCCAGTCCCTTCCCTCCTTTCCCCCCCTTCCCTACCCAATCTCATTCAGTAAGGTGGCTTCAGGTATTTGTAATGCAGTTAGGTTCTTCTGTCACAGTCTGCATCCAACCTGGGATTCTCCCATTTCCAAAATATTTTTTTTTAATTCGTGTCCATTCAGATTTACTCTTCATGCTATAAAGCTCTGTGGGTCTTGACAATGCATGAGGTCAAATATACCAATATAATATCATATACAATAGTTCCACCACCCTAAAAAAAATCTCCTGTGCTTCCCCTAGTCAACCTTCCCCACTCCCCAAGCCCTTGGAAACCACAGATTGATTTCCTGTTCCTGCAGTTTTGCCTTTTCCAGAATATCACATAGATGGAACTATGCCTTTACAGACAGGTTACTTTCTCTTAGCAACATGCATGTAAGATTCATTCACGTTGTTGAGTGTATCAGCAGTTCATCCCTTTTGACCACTAAATAGCATATCCCTGTCTGGATGTACCCACAGTTTGTTTATCCATTCACCTACTGAAGAACATCTTGGCTGCCTCCAGTTTGGGGTAATTATGAATGAAACTACTATAAACACTCATGGGCTGGGGACATAAGTTTTCAATTCACTTGGATGAAAACCTAAGAGTGTGATTGCTGGGTCATATTTTAACTTGATAATAAACTGTTAAACTGTCTTCCAAAGTGGCTAGACCATTTCATATTCTCAGCAACAATGAAGGAGAGTTCCTGTTGCTCCACATCCTCGAAGCATTTGGTGCTGTCAGGGTTTGGGATTTTAGCTATTCTGATAGGTGTGTGGTAGTATGTACTTGTTCTTTTAATTTGCATGTGCTTATTGGCCATCTGTACATCCTTTTTGCTGAGGTGTCTGCTCGGGTATTTTGCACTTCTTAAAAACTGGTTCATTTGTTTTCTTACTGTTGAGTTTCCTTGTATGATTTTGGCACAAGTCCTGTATCAGATATGTGACTTGCAAATATTTTCTTAGTCTTGGCTTGTCTTTTTATTCTCTTAACAGTGTCTTTTATAGAGCAACTTAAATTTTTTCTCACAAAGCCTCTGCTTTTAACCACAGTTCTCTATGTCTCTTTATTTTAACTGTCTGTCACAATTGAATTCCAGAGTTCTCCATCTCTCCCCAGCTCAGGACCTTGGATGGTGCCAATTACAGCAATGGAAAATACCATCAGCCAAAGGTTTTCCCTGCTTGGCAGCACTTCCCTCTCCGTGAATAATGCCTGGAGACCATATCACACTGGCCCCTTTCCTGTTCCTCACACTTGCCAGGAAAGTTTCTGTCTCAGGGACTTTGCACTTATTCCTCTCAACCTAGAATGTTCCTTCACAGATATCCTCTTGGCTTGCTTCTTTACTACCTATAGATGTTTTCTCAAATGTCAGCTTCTCAATGAAGCCTACTTTCCAGAACTCTGCAGACCAGTCATCCTAGCAGCCATTCAAAACTATTTTAGAGTATGTCTATACACTTTCTGTTACACCCAGGAGGGATGAGCAACTCTGGACCTGTAGGCAAATGGTGGGCCTACACTGGTGCTGTGGTCTGCTTGCCCATCTCAGCAGAAAAGATAAAAAGTCTGACTCCCAGTGAGCTATTTCTCTAATGTGTCCAGATATTAACCACAGTGACTAAAAAGCAGTGCTAATTTTCTCATCAGTGTTCTTCAGTAAAGTAGGTAAGCTAAGTTGTAAGCATTTTTATTTTTTTGCCATAAACTCCATACAGCAATTTCCATCTTGAATGGGGAAACATGAGCCCAGGGAATATTTTTATTTCCTAAAATTATTTCCCATGAACAAAACTTTGTTCCCCACTGGAGGAAAGCATGTACTTGCCCAGAACAGGATACAGTTGATTAGGGTCGGTGGTCACAGTTGGAAATGCAATTGGTTCCCCCATGCACATGACAAGGAAAGCAAATACACAGCCAGATGCAAGTCCTAGCTCCCCACACTTACCACACAAAAATTTTCCCCAGACCCACCCATTCACTTACCTCTCACACCCATTGGCCTCTGACCCTCTTCTCCCCAGCTCCATTCCTCCCTGTCTCCAGAGCAGCATCTCAACCTTTCTCTTCCTCTGATGACCTGTTTATTCCCTTCTTTGGTATTCTGACCTCAGCCATGCCAACCTCCCTCAGGATGCATCCCTCCTTGATTTTTCTGGTGCCAGATGCTCTGGGCAAAATGCACCTCCTCCATAAGCCTCAGCTTTGTATAGTACCCCCACCCCCATAGCTGCAGCCAGGTTAGGCTCTCTCCTCCATGACAGGACATATGCATATTATAAGAGAGAATTTCTTTTTTTTTTTTAAGAATTTTAATTCCAGTACAGTTTAACATACAATGTTATGGGAGTTTCAGGTGTACAATGTATCAATTCAACAGTTCTATACATTACTCAGTGCTTGTCAGGATAAACATACTCTTCATCTTCTTCACCTGTTTTGCCCGTCCTCCCACCATCTCTGCAAGTTTGTTCTCTATGGTTAACAGTGTGTTTTCTTGTTTGTCTCTTTTTTCCTTTGCTCATTTGTTTTGTTTCTTAAATCCCACGTGAATGAAATCAGGTGATATTTGTCTTTCTCTGACTGACTTATTTCACTTAGCACTGTACCCTGAAAGAGGATTTCTTATTCATGGCACTAAGGCTCTTGGCTTAGGGATATATAAGACCAGGAGGAAGAGGAAACGGTGAGGAGAGCTTTTACAACAAATGGATTGGAACAACTTGCTTTTGCAAGGATTTGGATTTTGGTTTCTCTGACCCTCAGAATCCTGACAGCAGTTATCTAGCAGTTTTCCCTTTAAGTGAACACTTTCTCACTCATGAGGGACATTGATTTCTCTAGTGCAGACAGGCAGAATGCAAATGACGGTACCCCTAAAATTAACAGTGGTAAAGCAAGAGATGATTCCAAATGTGCTGACGGGGAAAGTAAAATTCAACCCACTCTCAGAATAAATGATGTCATTTGTCAGTCTCCTCTGGTCAAGAGTGAGAGTTTTAAAAGGTTAAGGTCCTAGAAATCTTAACTACTTTGACAATGTCATCTGACAGTTTATAAAAGATGAAGAAAATGAAGAATCTTTTTTTAAAAGATTTTATTTGCTTGCCAGAGAGAGAGAGAGAGCACACAAGTGGGGGGAGGGGGCCAGTGGCCAGAGGGAGAAGCAGGCTCTCTGCTGAGCAAGGAACCCAATGTGGGGCTCGATCCCAGGACCCTGGGATCATGACCTGAACCCAAGGCAGATGCTTAACCAACTGAGCCACCTAGGCATCCCAAAAATGAAGGATCCTAATCAAGGTTTTAAGAAATGTGCACTGTAGGCTCCCATCATGAGCTGCCTGAGCTTGATGGTATTCTGTGTTTTCCATTCCACTGTAAATGAACACAACCTTACAACTGATATCATCTCTTTCTGTAAGACTTACAGTGGTTAAAAAAAGAAAACACTACCAAAGGAATAAGGCAAAAGAAAATCCTATCTCTAAGTGAAATTCAAACAAATGAGACAAACATATTTATAGAAATCTAAAAGGGAATTCAAGGCCAACAAGAATAACTGTTTGCTGAGCACAAACACCTGAGTGCCAGGAATCAGGGCTTCTAAAGTTTTCCCATAGTTGAGGGATAGTGGCTTTAGCAGATATTAGTTTGCCTTATTGGAAAATTGTGCAGTCAGCCCCAATGTTTATAGCAGCAATGTCCACAATAGCCAAACTGTGGAAGGAGCCGAGATGTCCTTCAACAGACAAATGGATAAAGAAGATGTGAGATATATATATATATACATATATGAATATATAATGTTCATATATATATGAATATTATGCAGCCATAAAAAATGAAATCTTGCTATTTGCAATGACATGCATGGAACTAGAAGTTATTATGCTAAGTGAAACAGGTCAATCAGAGAAAGGCAATTATCATATAATTTCACTGATACAAAGAATTTGAGAAACAAGTTAGAGGATCATAGGGGAAGGGAGGAAAAATGAAACAAGACAAAACCAGAGAGGGAAACAAACCATAAGAGACTCTTCACCTCAGGAAACAAACTGAGGGTTGCTGGAGTGGAGGGGGGTGGGAGGGATAGGGTGGCTGGGGGATGGACACTGGGGAGGGTATGTGCTATGGTGAGCACTGTGAATTGTGTTAAGACCAATGAATCACAGACCTGTACCCCTGAAACAAATTATACATTGTATGTTAAGAAAAAAAAAATGAGGTGGTGAGAAAACAGCCAACATATCCCATTTTTGGAGGAAACTTCTTCAAAGAGGAAATCCACAATTTATGGGAAAGCCTCTGGGAAGGGCACAAGGCCTTCTGTAATGCAGTGTTGCTGCTGCCACTGATCTGGTGTCACACCCATTTCCACTGAGCCTGCTAGGTGGCCCAGCCTCCCTCAGTGTCTCTCAGGAGAGCAGTGTCCACCACATCAACTGCACTTCTACCTACAGCCTGAGGGACTGGTTTGGCTGAAAAGGCCAGGCAAGATTTACTACATGGAGAGGCCTATAACAGGTCACTCAAGCAACCAACCAAAACTCCCCATTCAAAGATTTGGGGAAAGACAAAAATGGAAGATATAAGGAACATCTTTGGCAGACGATCCTAGCATTTTTAATGTTTATCCAAAGATAATAGTATTTTTTTTAATTTTATTTTTTATAAACATATATTTTTCCCCCAGGGGTACAGGTCTGTGAATCGCCAGGTTTACACACTTCACAGCACTCACCATAGCACATACCCTCCCCAATGTCCATAACCCCACCCCCCCCTCTCTCAACCCCCCTCCCCCCAGCAACCCTCAGTTTGTTTTGTGAGATTAAGAGTCACTTATGGTTTGTCTCCCTCCCAATCCCATCTTGTTTCATTTATCTTCTCCTACCCCCTTAACCCCCCATGTTGCATCTCCTCTCCCTCATATCAGGGAGATCATATGATAGTTGTCTTTCTCCAATTGACTTATTTCGCTAAGCATGATACCCTCTAGTTCCATCCATGTCGTCGCAAATGGCAAGATTTCATTTCTTTTGATTGCTGCATAGTATTCCATTGTGTATATATACCACATCTTCTCTATCCATTCATCTGTTGATGGACATCTAGGTTCTTTCCATAGTTTGGCTATTGTAGACATTGCTGCTATAAACATTCGGGTGCACGTGCCCCTTCGGATCACTATGTTTGTATCTTTAGGGTAAATACCCAGTAGTGCAATTGCTGGCTCATAGGGTAGTTCTATTTTCAACATTTTGAGGAACCTCCATGCTGTTTTCCAGAGTGGTTGCACCAGCTTGCATTCCCACTAACAGTGTAGGAGGTTTCCCCTTTCTCCGCATCCTTGCCAGCATCTGTCATTTCTTGACTTGTTAATTTTAGCCATTCTGACAATAGTATTTTATCTTTAAACTGCTCTCTGAAAGGCACTCCCAAACAGAGAGTCAACTGTTTATCTACTCTACCTTGGAAGAATATGGGTGAACTAGGTGAAGGGGATAAAGAGTACACTTATCCTGGGGTGCCTGGGTAGCTCAGTCCATTAAGCATCTGTCTCTCAATCTCAGCACAGGTCTTGATCTGGGTTGTGAGTTCAAGCCCCATGTTGGGCTCCAAAAAATAGTACATTTGTCCTGATGAGCACTGAGTAATGTATACACTTGTTGAATCACAATATTGCATACCTGAAACTCATATAACACTCTATGATAATCCTACTGGAAACAAATAAACTTCCATCATGGTTTATGGGCCTAAACTATATACATTAACCAGCCCCTCCAACAAAGGGATGAAGGATCACTGTGAATGGATAAACAAATTATTCCCTAAAATAAATTTGAGTTCTTTCAGGCTTCACCGTGTTTAAAAATAGAAAATGGGGGAATGGCCCTCTTGCTTCCGGCCCTACTGCCCCAAGGAGGTCAGTTCAGGAGGTTAGGAAATAATGTGGAGAGAGGGCTTGGGGTCAGCTTCAGAAAAAGCAATCACAGAAACGAAAAGGTTGGTGCCCACTCCAGAAGGTACTGCCATTTGGAAACACACCTGCTCCCAGAGTTCCGGGAAAAACAGGATTTGAAGCTGAGGCTCACAGATCACGACTGTAGCACCCAAAGATACTCCACTGTGGTGCTGTGGTTCCGAGCTTTGGGTCTTCAGTTGACCCTCCCTGGCAAAAAATAAACTGTATCAGATGCCCCTTTTCTAAAATTTCCTTAAGTTTCCCTTCCCCTGAGGTTCATTAACATCTTTCATCATGACTGCTTTTCATTTTGGTGTCCTCATCTCCAGCATCAACCCCAAAGCAAGACCCATGTCATCTGTCACCAGGAGGCCCCCAACTGTCCTCCCTGCACCCACTCTTATCCTCTGCTTCAAGCTGCTCTATCACAGTAACATACTCAGGCTGGCTGAAATAACAGGGTCCCAGAGGCTCAGAGCTTGAGATCAGGGTAGCCCCACTGTTGCATTCTGCTCAAGGCCCTCCTCTGGGCTGCAGACTGCTGACTTCACATCATATCTTCTCTTTCTTGTTTTGATGGGGATGCTGAGGATTTAGTCTCTTCTCTTTCCTGCACATTATATGGCACTGTTAGCTGTAGTCACCATGCTGTGCATAACATGCTTCGAACTTACTAGTTTATAACTGAAGCTTAGACCTTTTCTCCGGCTTCATCTAACTCGCCCCACCCCGGCCTCTGGTGGCCACAAATTTGATCTCACTTTCTATTACATTTTTTTTTCTTCAAGATTTCACATGTAAATGAAATCATATGGTATTTGTCTTTCTCTGTGTGACTAATTCAAGGTCCATCACCTGTTGCTGTGACACATTATATCTTCATGCAGAAAAATGCAACATAACTCTCTGGCCTCTTTTCTTAAGGATGTTAACCCTATTCAAGGTGACTCCACCTTTGTGACCCAATTATATCCCCAAAACCCTTCCTTTAAACACCATCACACTGGGATTAGGGGTTCAACATATGAATGGGGGGACACAAACATTGAGTGCATTGCCTCCTTTTCCAATCAATTTCCCATACGAATGTTCTATAAACAACCCGCTAAGAAAACCATGCCCAGGATGCCAGGTCCCTGGACTTAAGTCTCAGACAGAACATTAGGCCAGCAGTTCTCTCTCAGACTCTTTCCCCAGCATCATCTCCACAAAGTTACCCACAAGCAATAAAGCAAATATCCAACTGCCCTTTGGGTAGTACCCATGTCAACCCAATACCTCTCAACACACCACAACATATTAGCAGCCACAATGCACTTCATCAAACCCATTCTCCTCCAGTCCTTATCCTGTTACACCTCTGGAACATCCACTCCAATCTTCCCCCATTTTCTCTTCTAGATACCTGCAGCCATACCTGCCCCCACCCTCCACCATTTCCAAGAGCCCCCTCAAACTCATATGATGAACCACCACACACTGCTCTCACTCAACAGAAATGTAAATTCCACATACAAATCTCTTCAGCGAGTTTAAGCACGAGCATGTTAATAAAATTGGTGCCAGTAGAAATCTTATCTCTATTACATTTCAAGATGGGGGGAAATAGGGCACTACCTTTGCTGAGAGATCTAAAGCAAGGCAGTAAACTGGGTCTTCTTGAGGGTGGGTTATCTGATGGGCCAACTGACCATGAATTTTTCAAACCACCACTTTGGAAAACTTTCAGGCACCTTTTGATACAACTGAGAATCCTGAGTTGTCAACAGAGGAAGAAAGATGGAAAGGTGGAAAAAAAGAAAGACCTGGCACACAATACTCCTTAGAAGGAAACTTCTGATTCTTGATTCAATTCCCCCTCTCAGGGTGTGGTGAGAATACCCAAACACTTCTCCCAGGATCCCATGGCTCCATAGCCAGATTACATGGATATTGCAAAAGAAAAAATAATATTGACTTAAATGCTGGAGAAAAATAAAGAGGGGATAGTGAGAGGGAGGGAGAGAAAGACACACACACACACACACACACACACACACACACTCACACACACAGATGGTTTCTTCCAAGCCTCACATTAACGTGTTACCATACTAATTTTCTAAAGGTCAAGCTGTAGAACCATGACCATGGGAGCTGCCTTATTACACTGACTCCTAGAACTAGTTTAGCCATATGAACCATTTTAAATCTTGTTATTCATCCTCCTGAGCTCACGTTAAAGATATTAGGCCCATTTCCTTTTGGGGAGTTGAATCAAAACATGACCAGCAAAGCACTCATCAATAGTTACCATTAAAAGCAGGTATTTTATCTGCTTACATATTTTTTCTCTTATCACATGGCCAGGACACCAGGTAACAATGAAGCTTGTATAATTGCTGGCATCATGAATACTGTAACCAAAACTTGTGAAATCTACATTAAAAATGTATCTTTTATCAGGACCCTCCTCCTTTCTCCTTCCTGAACCAGCACCCCCAGTTCAGGTCCTTATTACCACCACAGAACTGAAGCAATGACTTTCCTAACTAGGCTAGAACCTCTTGCTTCTGGCCCTACTGCATATACCTGGTGTGCTAAACCTTCAAAGGCATGGGTCTCAAGATGTCATGTTTCTGCTCAAAAATCTCCTGCGGTTCCCCTTTCCCCCCTGACTTTTATATGAGTTCCTCACTGTGACTTTTAAACCCTCTACAGTTAGGCTTCAATTGGCTTTCTCATCCTTATCTTTACTACCAATTTACATTGGCATTGTATGTCAGCCACATACATTCCTAGCTGTTCCCCAGGTATGTCCAATAGCTTCTCCCTGCCATGACCTTACTCATTTTTCCCTCTGTCAAGGTTACCATACCTATTAATCTCTGCCTGATAAAATCTGATCCATCTTGCAAGGTCTTTCTCAAATACCCTCACCTCCCAGAAGCATTTTCCCTAATCCCAGCAGAAAACTTGCTCTGAACTCCTGTAATGGAATTTCTCTAACTCATTCTCTGCCCAACCCAGTGGCACACTTTGATATGTCTAACAACAGACTGAAAAAATTCCCAATTTACATCAGCATTTGCCGATTTCTATGATATAAATACTCCTACCACAGTCAAGTTCGAGCTACCAATCTGATGTCACTGAACATGGAGCCATGAAGATATACTTTACAGTAAAGAATTATGTAGTATTCCTACCATACATATACAACAGATGTAAATGATCTCAAGAGCATAGACAATAATATAGTAAAAAAACTAAAAATATTAATGATTTATTTCTGCTTTTTATCAAACTCATTGTAGGTTTTATCTAATTCAATTTTCAATAATGGTTGTGTTTAACAACCAACCATCAAAATTCCTGCAACTTTAATGCTCAGCACTTGTGAGCTGGTTCAAACCAGTTCCAGCACACCATTGCCCCCACTCTCTACTGTATAAGCTCCGTGAAAGACGATGTTGTGTCTTTCATCATCTCTGTGCACCGAGCTCAGTACTGTGAGCAAGGGCAGTACAGGATAAAATGTTAGAATACTGTAAGCCATATACATGGAACTTAATTAACCCCAATATGGACACCTAAATTCATATCCTAGATGGAAGCACTAGAAGGAGCTGTCCATCAAGATCTAGAACACTGATTCCCTGTTACTGACAGAAGGAAGGAAAAGGTCAGCTCTACCAGGCAGATAGATCCATAGTAAATTCAGTACCAGGAGAACAGAGGGCCACTTGGTCTTGGAGTCCTGGTCTTATTGCCCCCCACCAGGGATTCTTTGGCTTAGTTTTGTCTCATTTGTTGGAATGCCACCAAGTCTGAACCAAGCAATGGATGAGGCAAGACTGTGGAAGGAAACTTCCACTGCTGTTTCAAGGACCCAGGTGGGTCAAAGGAACAGAGGATGCCGTGGTACTCCACTGCTCACGTGGAATCTTAAACTGTTTGGACTCCAATATTCCCACCGCTCCCTACAACAGTAACATGAGGCCACAAAAGGAAGAAACATTACCTTTCTTTGGAAGGCTTACAAACATGACTTAGAACCTATTAATGGAGTTAAAGTTACTTTCAAAGAGAATAAGCTATTCCCTACACATGTTTATTATTCTCCTCCTGTAAGAATGTGCTAAACATCCAGACTGAGAGTCAAGGTATTTGAATCCTTAGCCAAGTTGTTCTGGGATTTAAATATCATATAGTTCAACTTTGCTCTTTTGATTTTTTTTAAAGATTTTATTTATTTATTTGTCAGAGAGAGAGAGAGAGAGAGAGAGCGAGCACAGGCAGACAGAATGGCAGGCAGAGGCAGAGGGAGAAGCAGGCTCCCTGATGAGCAAGGAGCCCTATGTGGGACTCGATCCCAGGACCCTGGGATCATGACCTGAGCCGAAGGCAGCTGCTTAACCAACTGAGCCACCCAGGCATCCCTGCTCTTTTGATTTTAATGGGACAAACTTGCTACTGTTCCCTATAGGACAATAAAAGGATTATTGGAAAAATGTAAATGCATTGATCTCCTTATATAAAGTACATTAGGGATGGTTAAAAGCAATTGGGAATATCGAAAGTCTAGAAACAGGGTAAGCTGGGTTAGGGGTGGGGCCTAAAGTTCTGATTTATAAAACCTCCTCCAGATAATCTGAATGTCCAGAAAGGTTTGTGCACCCCAGGGGTATAAGGCGTTAGGCAGGAGATAGGTATATAAACTTGCTGCTAAGGGAAATGGACAAGGCTGCTAATGGGGAACCAGGGAAGGACTGCCAGGCCCCAGGTGATATTGGAGACTATGATGTCACTGTAGCTCACATTCACAGAGGGCTGTGATGTTCCCTGGTTATCCTCATTGTTCTGAGTGAGTGTGGAACAAAAAGGCTAGAGAACTAGACGGAGTCAGGGTTTTATAGGATAAATGCCACATAAGAATAAAAAGAAAAAGACGTGTGCCAATAGGCAAAAAGGATTTTAGAAAGCTGGATCATTTCTGGACAGGAAAGGCAATGAAACCAGGAAGGAGGCTAACTGGACCAGAGATAAAATTGAGATCCAAAATCAGGAATGAGTACATATATCTAAGTTGTCCCAAACATATGTAAAAGTTGCCCAATAACTGAACTGGTTATAAGTTTTGAAATTAAAGTTAATTAAAATTAAAAGCATAGTCCCTCAGGTGTCCTAGCCAGCCCCAATTCAAACCAGATCAAGTATTTCTAATGAAAATTTTGTGTTAAATTGAGACCTGCAGTAAGTATAAAATATACTCTTATGTAGGATTTTACATAAAGAAAAAGATACAAAATCTCTTGTTAATACTCTTATAAACTGATTATAAGTTGAAATGATATTTAAATATACTTGGTTAAATATTGTTAAAGTTTTGTTTTTGTTTTTGTTTTGTTTTTTTAAGCAGGACTAGAGAAGGAAGGATGTAGGAAAGATCGATGGATCAGCCAGAGAGTGAGATACAAGCGTTCCAAGTCTCAAGGGGACATGGACAATAAAGATAAGGAAGCTCTAGAGAACTGTGAGATCAGGGAGTTCAGTGGGCTGTTGGCTTGAGGGCTTGAAACCACCCAGAACACGGCAGGCCTTAAGATGGAGAGGAAGCCTCGCTCCAGTAAGGATCTATGAGGCTATGCCCAGAACACCCCACGTGACTGAGGGAGCAGGTGCCTCCAGGCGAAGGTGATAGCATCCGCCTAGAATGTGTGAATGTTGATTTATTTGTAAAAAGGGATTTTACAGATAGGATTAAATTAAGGATTCGGAGATGAGGAGATTATCCTGGAATATCAGGCAAGCCCTACATGACATTGCAAGTGTCTTTATAGGAGAGAAGCAGAGGGAGATACCCAGAGGCACTGAAGAGAAGGCCAAGGACTGATGGGCTGGTGGTGGAAGATGGGAGTGACATGACCCAAAGCCAAAGAGTGCCAGCAGCCACCAGAAGCTGGAAGAGGCAAGGAACAGATTCTACCCTAGAACTTCCTAGACCTTCTGACACCTTGAGCTCAGCCCAGTGAAATGCTTTTCACACTTATGGCCCCCAAAACCATGAGGGAACACAATTTGGTGTTTCTAAGCCCCTAAGTTTGTGTCCCCCTTGAAAGCAGCCAGGGGAAAAGGTGCAATGGAGGGCTGAGGAAAGATCTCCTGGCCCCGTAGGGAATGGGTGGCACACACTGGAGCTAGCTTTCACTAGAGGAGACAGGAATGGGAGGAGAACATTCCATGAAGAGATGATTTCCATAAGGAAAACAGTTAAGATAGGACAGGGCTTCTAAAGGGCCTGGCAGGGAAACACTGGACAGAAGGTAGGTCAGTTTAGCGTAGAGGAAAAATAAAGAAAGGAATCATAGCAGTGGGAGCAGCCGTTTTCACACCATTCTGGGCTTCTCTCCTAGATTCTGTGGGTTGTCAGCACTCCTTGGCATTGCCTGGTGAGTAGATGTACAGTTCTAGTCTGTGCCTCCATCATCATAGGGCCTTCATCTCTGTCTTCTCCTTAGGTCTTCTCCCCTTCTGTGAACACCAGTCATCGGATATGGGGCCCACCCTAAATCCAGGGGGATTGCACCTCAACATCCTTAACTATTTACCTCTGTACAAACTCTATATCTCAATAAGGTCACATTCTGATGTTCTGGGTGGACATGAATTTCAATGCACTGCAAAGAGCGTTTACTTTGTGCCAAGTATGTTTGAAAACATTTTACCTGCATTAAATCTTTTTATCATCCAACTTTCCTAGGAGTAGATACTATAATGAGTATCCCCACTTCAGAGAGGGGGGAAACCAAGGTCCAGTGAGGCTGAGGAACTTGTCTATAGTCACACATAGAGTAAATTCCAGCACTGAATTCCAACCCAGACATTCTGGCTCCAAAGGTCATATTCTAAATCACTGTCACAATCTGCTGTGAATAACCATTTAACAAGTAAAGTCAATTTCTAGTTGTCATGCTTTACGCTTCTTAGTAGAAAACCTGACTCAGCTGATACCACTTAGACTCACACTTGTGATTAGACAGAACCTTATTTGTAAACTATTAGTGTGTTTACTGGAGCACAAACAGAAGACAAAATCACCAATTTACTAATTGATCTTCCCTGTTGGAGATGCCAACTGTGCAATCCTGAGCAGGGCAATCATTCGCTCTGGATCAGCTTATCAGTTACTGTTTATTGAGCACCTACTATGTGCCAGGCAATGGATGAAGTAGGTATTAAGGATGTGGTGAAGCCCAAGACAGACAGAATCCCCTGCCCTGCTGGACTTTAAATGCTAATGAGCAAAACTAAGCAAGGAATCACTCAGATATTTTAATAATGATGGGTCTGCAAAGGATTGGAAATGAACGTGGGGGATGGGCTTTCTGGAAGCAGATAGAAAGAAGGCCTCACCCCATCTGAGGAGAAAGGAAAGAGATCTGTCGAAAGGGTCATTGAAACCAAAACTTGAAGGATCACTGAAAGAAGGGAAAAGTCTTCCAGGCCACAAAGGTAAGCATGATCATCACAAGTTAAGCATTTATAACATAAACGGGATTGTGCAACCACAAACCGCTGTAAAGAAGATTAATGGAGCTAGCACAGGCTGAAAATGCCTCGTACAGTGCCAGGTACAGAGAAGGTACTAAATCAACATCACCTGAATCTGAATTCATGGAGAATTTCTCTTGAACCTTCACCTGAGAAAAATGCAATAACCTTAAATTCTCTGGTGTCATGCTGCGGGCTTGCTGAAGCTGATATTCATAACCAAACAGACTAAAATCGCAGAACAGATGATATGAACTTGTCATTTTACCATGTTACCTGACAAGGTCATCTTAGTGAAACAAAGAAACCCACCCATATATGAATTTCAACAGTTTTGGCCGTGTCTCGTTCATCGGCATACTGTTTTTCTAAAGCCCACACTGCATACATCAGTCACATTAAAACCATTGATCCTTCTAAACAACGATTGCATAATCACTGTAATTACTGTATGAAGGACAGACTCAATCTCAGGATAGAAAAAGTGAGCCTACTCCACATTTGATTTTTTTTTTTTTGGTAGCACACTTAAATTTAAAATTACACCATAGGCACTTTTTAGCATAACATGTACTGTATATCTTTGCGTTTCAAAAAACCCATTTCCCCCCTACACGTAGCACTTGGTAACTCAGGGAAATGTATCTTAGCAGCTCCCAACTGCCACTTCCTCAAGTCGGCTCCTGGTTAGTACTTTTTCTATTTTCTTGGGTTAAGCGCAAACTACAAGCTCTCTGGGAGCAAGAGTAAACCTGATTGTCTTTGAGAAAAAAGGAGTACCTTTAGTTTCCCTCCCCTTCTCTCAAAATCATATCATGTGCAATGGAAACATCAGCTGTATTTATCAATAATAAAGTGACCACGGGAGGAAACCAAGGGAATAGCTTCAGTGAAAATTGTCATATGTAGTTAGCTTTATATGATACCAGTGAGATCTTTCTGCACATCTCATTCTACCCTAGAGCAAGGAGAACGGCTCATTACAAATACAAGCTCTACTGACAAAAGGAGCTGGTTTCAAAGGCTTGTTCTGTGGCAAAGTGATGCTGTGTGACCTCTGCCTATGCATTGGAGCCCCTAAGACTATCATGTGAGGAAGCCCATGCCACATGAGGAGGCCAGGGGAAAGTGCTCTGGGGGCAGTCCTGATCTGCGAGTCATCCCTACCCAGCTACTGGCTATGGAAATAACATCACTGTGGTTTCTCCAGACCAGTCCAGATACCAGCTGAAGGTCACTGAGTAACAGGAGTTGATGCCACAAGTTGCAAAGGAATCACCTCAATTCTTTGACCCCAGAGTCTGTGATCCTAAGAAAACAGTTTTTATTTTAAGTTGCTAAGCTTTGGGGCCATTTGTCAAT
Source organism: Lontra canadensis (assembly GCF_010015895.1). Lineage (NCBI taxonomy): Eukaryota > Metazoa > Chordata > Mammalia > Carnivora > Mustelidae > Lontra > Lontra canadensis. The sequence goes on from NW_022631172.1 coordinate 334,696, forward strand.
AGACATTAACAATAACAAAAACAAGTCACATCCACATAAGGTTAGCTCATTGGGCCAACAAATGCCTGGAAAGACCCTTGGCTACACGTCAACAGGATAGTAGTGAGAACAGGGACAGCAGCAACAATTGGCCTGTATATATAGGATGTACTCTGCACAGGGCACTGTTCTAGTGATTTATGTCTATGAACTCATTGAGTCCTCACAGCAGACCTGTGGGGTAAGTGCTATTATTATCCCTACTTCACAGGTGTGGAAATTGTGGCACAGAGATGTCAAGTGACCTGCCCAAGCTCCCACAGTGAGGTAGTACAATGTGGATGTAGGCAGTCTAGGACCAGAGTCCTCACCTATAGTCTGCATGCTATACAACCTCACTAGTGTCAAGTATGTACAAGAAAGCTTACTGACATGTCTAGACTTCCTAAGAACTTCACAGAGCCATCTTCCTGGTCCCAGTCAGCAAGTCCATCCAGAGTGGCGTTCCCAGCAGCTCAGTGGGCTCTTCTACCCCCAGTCAGTCTCCAAGCTGTGGGGGCACTTACTCAAGTTCCTGCAATTCATAAAGACCATTTTTCTTTGGAAGATTCCCACCCTGTCTCAGCACATGGTGGTGACTCAAACATCACCGATCTCTTGTGTTAATGTTATCTTGAGCTAGGCTTTATCAGTCCTATCATAGGTGCTGCAGAAGAAGCTAATAATAATAAGAGCTAAAAGCTACTGAGCATTGGGTGCCAGGCAAGTCTTACTCTCAGCACTTCACATGTGATATTTTCTTCAACCCTCACAATGACAGTGACTCATGAGGCAACTGCTATTGCTTTCCCTGCCATTCCACAGAAAAGGAAACTGAAGCTCATGGAGATTAACTGACTTGCCCAAGGTCACACAGTGAGGAAGTGGGACAGGATTTGAAACCACATCAGTATAACTCTAAAGCCAGTATAGTATGCTCAATAGGGTCAGTGAGACTCAATGAAATGCTTTTCTGGTGAAAAAGACATATGACCTCATGGGGAAAAAGCCAGTATGGGCTCCTTCCCAACTCCTCCTGGATTAAATCCCAGCTCTACCCCTTTTGCTCTCAATGGTTCATATATCTCTGCTATAAAATGAGCATTAATGAAAATACTTCCACCCCTAGGTCTAGATCCAGGAGAAATGAGAACCTATAGCTACAAAAAACTCACACCAGAGTGTATATGGCAATGGTATTGACAATAGACCCAAACTGGAAACAACCCAAATGCCCTTCGATAGATTAATAGAGCAACAAATTGAGGTCTGTCCCCACAATGGAATATTATTCAGCGATAAAAGGGATGAAATACTGATCCATGCTACAGCATGAGGATGACACCTGAAAAATTATCTGAGGTAAAAGAAGCCAAGAACAAAAAGTGACATATTAAATGATTCCAATTACATGGAATATCCAAAATAGGGAAATCTACAGACAGAAAACACATTAGTAGTTTCCAAGGACTGGAAGGAGACTAGGGAGTGACTGTATGGAATTTCATTAGGGTATGATAAATTGTTCTAAAATTGATTGTGGTGATTATCGCACATATGTGTAAATATACTAAAAGCCATCGAACTGTATACTTCAAATGGATGAGTGGTATGGTATGTGATTTAAACCTTAATAAAGAAGTATAAAAACACAATTAATAGGCCTAAAAAACACAACCTTACCTTGTGAGAGGTTGTTGTTTGGCATAAATGAGTTACATGGCAAGAACTGTGCCTCGTACATAGCTCTAAATACAAGTTCGCTGTTTCTGTGTTGAAAAAAAATTCAAAACAATGTGCCAGAATGGATTTGGGAGCTTGGTTCTTGTTCATAAGAAATCACATTCAATTCTCATTCTGATTTCACTGTGTTTTCCTGAAAGTAGTTAAATGCCCCTCCATCCTGTCACCTGAAACACACAGTGAGAAGTTCCCGGGAGGGGAAAAAAAAAAGAGAAAAACAAAAGCAAAATAAAACTAGTATTTTGGTGGAAAATACCAACTATAGTGAGAAAACACCTCGTCCTGTTTGTGTTTTGGGGACAGATGAATCATCAGGAAGACATCCTGCCTGTGTCTTTCCTGCGCTGTGCCTCCTCTATGTCTGGTCCTCCCTCTCCCTGCAAAATCTTAACTACTTCTCCCCTCAAAGGCTTAGCTACTTCTTCTCTCCACTTACCTGGAGAAGGACAAAGCAGAAGTCTACATATAGGACAGCAGCAGTCGGGCCACAGCAAACTATACCAGCAACTGTTCCTGGCGCCTGCTCCAAGGTGAAGAGCTTGAGGCATCCCCAGAGCCAGCCTAGACACAGGTGTAGCTGTGGGATAAACCATGGCCCGGTGGCTGCCTCTCTTTCCTCAAGGCTTAGCTTCTACCCCAATCAGAGCTGCCAAAGTTAAGGGGAACCGGAAACATGTTCCAAGGGGTTGGGGAATGAAATCACATTTCCAGCCCTCCCAAATGGCTCATTTACCTTTAATTATGGAAATTAGATTGTGTTGTTTGCAGCTGTTTGCAAGTTAAGTTTCCTTGTCCTTAACCTTAATTCTCTTAGGAGCTTTCCCCACATAACCCCAGCTCACAAGAGAGGGCAGAACTTGCATGATTTGTCTTCCTCGAATTTTATAGGCAGGGAGGCAAATTTAGAGAAGGGGTTTGTTTCAAAGGTCCATTCATGAGTCAGTCCCTTACATGGTAAGCTTACCAGTCCAGCTCACAAATGGTTAATTGACCCACATCTAGCATAGCCTAAATATGGAAAGATCCCCCAAAATACAGATATTTTCAATAGCAGCTCATGATTCTTCACCTGAAACCCTTGGAGCCTAATGTTTCGGAAAGCAGGATTACTTGGATTTCAGAAACCGGAACCCAATGTATATACTGCAAATAATGTAAGGCCCCCATTGGGGTCAGGAGCAATATTCTATAATCAAGACAATAACTTTTCTGAGGCAAAGCAGATGAATACTCAGATGAAGTAGGAAAAAGAAAGATTGTAAATAGCCTCCCGGTAACTCAAGAGCAACCTTTGACACCAAACCAGCAAACTTAAAAAAATATTCAGTTTCCCCATCTGTAGAGGATTTAAGAATTACAGGTAAGGGATTATGAACCTATATGTTCATGTACACATTACCAGTTGTGTACTCCTGGGCAATTTCCTAACCTGACCGACTTGTTTTGTTCATTTGTTTTTAAAATGGGATCAACAGCAGTTACCTCATATTAAAAGAACGAATACAAGTAAAGCTTCTGGTGGTGCCTGACATGAAGAACTCAGGAAATGTTATCTCAATTAAGTGTCCATTCATTGATGAATGGATAAAAAATATGTGGTATAGATATATAAGCAATGGAATATTATTCAGCCATTAAAAATGTGGGAAGGAATCCTGTCATTTGAAAGGGCATGGATGGATTTTTTTTTTTTTTGGCATAGATGGATCTTGAGGACATTGTGCTAAGGGAAATAAATCAGACAGAGAAAGATAAATACTGTATGATATCACTTGTATACAGAATCTTTAAAAAAAATAAGAAAAAAAAAAGAAAACTCAGGGTACCTATATGGCTCAGTTAGTCAAACGTCTGAATCTTGATTTTAGCTCAGATCATGATCTCAGGGTCCTGAGATTGAGCCCTGCACTGGGCTTCACGCTGGGTGTGGAACCTGCCTAAGATTCTCTCTCCCTTCCTCTGCTCCTCTCCCTCCCTCCCCTGCTTACCCTTGCTCTCATGCACCCTCTCTCATTTTCTAAAAAAATAAAAATAAAATTAAAAGGAAGAAAGAAAACTCACAGAAATATCGGATTTGTGGTTGTCAGAGGCAGAAGGTGGGGGAGGGAGGATTGGGAAAAGGTACAAAGTTCCACTTGTAAGATAAAGAAGCACTGGGGATGTCACATACCACACATGACTATAGTTACCGCTGCTGTGTGATTAAAAAAAAAAAAAAAAAAAAACTTAGGAGAGTACATCCTAAGAGCTCTCATCACAAGGAGACATTTTTTTCTTTTATTTTTAAATTTCACTTTATTGATTTACATGAGATGATGAATGTTAACTTATTGTGTTAATCGCTTCACAATGAAAGTCCAACCTTTATCTGTATACCTAAAACTCACACAGTGATGTATGGCAAGTATAGCTCAAAGCTGGGGTGGGGTCGGGGGAAGGAATGCCATGTCCACAGTTATTGCTGCTGACGTCATCATTAGCATCATTTAACACCCTCCACAACAGTAGGAACTAGAAGGGTTTGGGTGGTGGCACAAAATCCCAGATACTGGGATTTGTTCATTTTCCATTTCTGTTACCAAAAAAGGCATGCCTTTAGACGGAGCCCTTCTCAGGTGTTCTCAATCAGCAAACAAAGAACAGCTGTCACTTGGGGGTCAGCTACCATTCAGTAGTACCCATGACTCATGTATATGTATGAGGCGCCTTCAAGTCAGGAGTTTATAAATCATATTGTCAGCATAGCAGTAAGAGTTGTGCCCTGTGTGGAGCCCCAAAATGGGCCAAGCGCTGTACTAGGTACTTAACGGGTGTTATCCTGGTGATCATGGCCACGGCCCTGCAAGGACAGTATTAGTGTGAGGACTTGGAGGGGTTAAAGCAATTTGCCTGAAGTCTTGGGACAGCTGAGGAATGGCAGCTCCAGTATTCCCCCTAGCTCCCTCTACCCCCAAGCCTGGTCTTTTTCTTCTATGCAACCTCAGTGAAGAGGTCTGAGATTTGCCCACTTGCTCAACACAAAACATCAGGGTATCTAACAGGTATAAACACAATCACCCACAATGCCCAGAACAATATCTCGTGTGGAAGGAACAAATGACCTACACCAATTCTTCTGATTTTGAGAAATATCACATGCAGTGGTGTGCATGTGTATGTGATCTTCGGGGGTGAGGGTAGGGAGGCTGACTATTCTTAAGAAATTTCATTATGGTTTAATTATTTTTTTCATGAGATAAGCCCAGAAGGCCTTTGTTTCATATATTATTTCTAATTATTCATGGCTTATGAATGCAATCACAAATAAGGGTGAGAAGGTAGGTTTATTATTTAATCAACTGCATAAAAATAATGTCCTACTCAAATTTAAAAGGAAAGAAAGTTATCTCATAATTAAAGCCCTAGTCGGGTAATGAGGTCTCTTCAGCTCTATCTATTCTCTAGTTGCTAAAACTTTTGAAGAGTGCAGTAACTACTGGAGTAACAACCTGGCATTGTTAGGGTTGGTGGTGGGGTCCAATTAGGGGTTTCCACGAGCCCTGGCCCCCAGGAGGGAAATTAGAAGTCAGGTAAGTCCAAATTCCTCTCCTTTGCTCTGAGCCCTTCTGAAACCCTGCCAACAGACCACACTTGGATTGATGAGGAGCTCACGACCCCAAGAGGTGGCTCATTCGTCTCACGGACAGCCCAGTGGGTCAGAAAGTGGCAACCTATGCCAAACTCAGGTGCTGAGATCAAGTTAGTCTGAGCTTTCATCCTGCAGCCCAGGCTTTATCCTCTGCAACCTAAGATCCACTATCATAGTCTCAGTGCCCTACAGTACCAGAAGAATGTTTTAAAGTGAAGGTTTTAATTTCAAGCAAGAGATCTAAAAAATTAATATCACCCATAAGCATTTTAGAAAACATCTGGATGACCACCTATAGCTGGACACTGCCTTGTAATTTCAGCTCCCATGTGGGCTTTGTGTTTATAGCAACACTGGTGCCAATTAGAAATATTTTAAGAGTTTCAGGCTAATGAGAAAATAACATTGACCAGCCTAGGATGCAGAGCCAAGATTTAAATCCACATCTGTGACTCTGCAGCCTTTGCTTTTCTTTCTTTCTTTCTTTCTTTCTTTCTTTCTTTCTTTCTTTCTTTCTTTCTCTTTCTTTCTTCTTTCTCTTCCTTCCTTCCTTCCTTCCTTCCTTTCCTTCCTTGCTTCTTTCTTTATTTATTTATTTCCTTCCTTCTTTGGAAGCCTGTTCTCTTAAAGCAAGGTTTCACACCAGACACCGTGCTGAAAGACCTATAATCTACCGTCACCTTTCCATCTTCACATTCTCTCTCAAGATCCAGCTTGGACACTAGAATGGTGCCTGTTGAACCATGTTGCCTTTGCTCCATCAAAGTTGCTTCCAAAGAGTCCATGATGACAGGAGAAAGAATTAGATGACACCCAGGTTTGTTTTGGCGGTGCCCACCATGGATAACCGCGGGAGAAACTTAAGATTCCTCACCATGAAATACTTTGTTGCCCTTGAGAGAAACAGTACTATGTTTCATTGGAAACATATCAATTGTGTAACTCCATGATTCTCCAAGATGAAATGACAAATTCTCCACAATCCTGGAGTTTTAGAAGAAATATTTAGTTTTATATTTTCATTTGTTATTATAATGTGAAAGAATAACTTTCATTCGGTGACCACCTTGTAGCCAAGTACTAGAACATACGTTCAGAATTCACACTTGCATTTTTGTACGAGAGCTTTAGTACTGAGTGAAAGCCAAATGCCATTATGGAAGACAGAGAAGAGAGTAGTTCAAAGAGGGGCGAGGTGTAGGAGACTGAGCTATCTACCAAGTTGTTATATTTGTGGCAGTTTAAATATGCAAACATATGACATTTTTATATTTTAGTGTTTTATTTCAGGATATTAAATTTACTGTCTCCTCAAATGAATTAATGATTACCACAAATCTAGTTTTCTGTTAAAAAGGGAAAATAATTAATGATTGGGACCCAAATGACAGTCTGCCATGCCAGAAAGAAAAGAAAGGAAGGAAGGGAGGGAGGGAGAGGAGGGAAGGAGGAAGGAAATGAAAGGAATGAAGAAATTGGAATATAAAACTACTAAACTCAACAACAGATACTGAATTTTTGCACAAATCACCTACCACATCACAGTTGAGACTATCAGCTCTTGACAAATTCTCTCTTGAAATTCCTGTCAAACACTGAAGAAAGGGTGAAACACTAGGTTGATGGCAAGTCTATTGCCAAACTCACAGGGGAATCTCTACCAACTACAATGGCAAAGTCATTGACACCAGACCGGACAACACATTACATGGCCAAGCCTGTGCTACACAAATGGACACAGAACTCGCCTCCCCTCTCTCACTGGCTTGGCCATGGCAAGCTCCCCTAATGAGAAAACTGGGTCATTGTCCCTCTGCTCATGGGGCAAATTTCACGGACTGCCAAAATGCTCTTCTCCTCCCAGCCCATTTGTATAGCTCCTCTTTGCTAAAAGAGCGCAGTCCCCCAGAAATGCGTGGACAGGAGGTGTATGTGTGTGTTGGTGGGTCAGAAGCAGATGGTGCCTTGTGTCTCGAGAAGATCATGCTTCACTAGATGGAGCTTTAGGTCAGTTTTTCACCTTGTGGGCTGGACCCATTACTGAGATGTGAGATTAGTTTCGTGGGCATGTGTACTCTTTAAAAAAATAAGAGCAGAAAGGAAGAGATCAGAATATATCTCACATAGTAAAACCAAGTGCACACTGTTATATAAACCTTGTATTTGGGTGATTGTGTGTGTGTGTGTGTGTGCACATGGGTATATGTGTGTGCACACACATGCACATGTGTGTTCCAGAACACAGTGTAAATATGCCTCTTATAGGAGCCCTGCTTCTGTCGGCTAACACATTATCATTTTACTCCATTGTTGTTTGATCTAAAAATTTGGTGAAGGTGTCAGTGTTCCATGTTGAGAGTGTGATATGATGATGGTTATAAGGAGGGACTCTGGACCCAGGCAACCATCCTGCCAGCCTTATGACTTTGGTGGAGTGATGGTAAAAACAGTGCTTACTCATAAAGCTGCCGTAAGAATTAAATAAGTGGATACATGTGAAGCAATTGGAGCTGTGCTTGGCTTGCACTAAGTGCTATTAAAGTATTAGTGATTATTCATATATCCATGATTATTAGCCCCAGTCAAACCCACGTTTGCATTGATCCACTAATCCTCATTTTGCATGTAGTGACTCCACCATTCAGGAGTTCACTTAACTTTCAGCCAGTATTCATTTCTCCATCTTCAAGATGCTATAATGGGCCCTGGAAGCCCATTCCGCTTCAGTAAATCCCAAGGTCCCCACCATGCCTGAGCATTGCCTGCCCACGGTTGCCATCCTCTGCTCATCACTGCCTTCCTCTCCCTGCCCTGTCTGGGCTCCTTTAGCTCCAGTCATCCCCTCCTCCTTGCCGGGGTTGGCAAACACTCACCACTGTGCTTCAGGACCATTGCACTTGCTATTCCCTCTACATGGGATCCTCTGTCCAGACAGGCATGTGACTTGCCCCCTTCCTTCCTTCAGATTTCTGCTTACAGTCATCTTACTAGAGGGGCTTGCCCTTGTCATCCTAGATTACAGCCCCTAGAACTTAACATCAGCAGAAATACTCCATTAGTTATTTTTTTTAATTTATTTTCAGCATAACAGTATTCATTGTTTTTGCACTACACCCAGTGCTCCATGCAATCCGTGCCCTCTCCAATACCCACCACCTGGTTCCCCCAACCTCCCACCCCCTGCCCCTTCAAAACCCTCAGATTGTTTTTCAGAGATTGAAGCAGTGATCAAAAACCTCCCAAAAAATAAGAGCCCAGGATCTGATGGATTCCCTGGGGAATTCTACCAAACTTTCAAAGAAGAAATAACACCTATTCTCCTGAAGCTGTTTCAAAAAATTGAAGCAGAAGGAAAATTTCCAGACTCTTTCTATGAAGCCAGCATTACCTTGATTCCCAAACCAGGCAAAGACCCTACCAAAAAGGAGAATTTCAGACCAATATCACTGATGAATATGGATGCTAAGATTCTCAACAAGATCCTAGCAAACAGGATCCAACAGCACATTAAAAAGATTATCCACCATGACCAGGTGGGATTCATTCCTGGGCTACAAGGATGGTTCAACATTCGCAAATCAATCAATGTGATAAAACAAATTAATAAGAGAAGAGAGAAGAACCACATGGTCCTCTCAATTGATGCAGACGAAGCATTTGACAAAATCCAGCATCCGTTCCTGATTAAAACGCTTCAAAGTATGGGGATACAGGGAACATTCCTGAACTTCATCAAATCTATCTATGAAAACCCACAGCAAATATCATCCTCAATGGGAAAAAGCTTGCAGCCTTCCCGTTGAGATCAGGAACACGACAAGGATGCCCACTCTCACCACTCTTGTTCAACATAGTATTAGAAGTCCTAGCAACAGCAATCAGACAACAAAGAGAAATAAAAGGTATCCAAATTGGCAATGAAGAAGCCAAACTCTCTCTCTTCGCAGATGACATGATTCTTTATATGGAAAACCCAAAAGACTCCACCCCCAAACTACTAGAACTCATACAGCAATTCAGTAACGTGGCAGGATACAAAGTCAAAGTACAGAAATCAGTGGCTTTCTTATACACTAACAATGAAAATACAGAAAGGGAAATTAGAGAATCGATTCCATTTACTATAGCACCAAGAACCATAAGATACCTGGGAATAAACCTAACCAAAGAGGTAAAGGATCTGTACTCAAGGAACTCCATTAGTTATTTAGCCAATTGTTTTCCCTCTTTGCCACTAGAATGTCAGCTCCAAGAAACCAGATATTATTCTTTTTTTGAAAACTGTTTTGTCCCCTACTGTGTCACCAGTGCCTAAAAGACTACCTGCCACAGGGTAGCAAATACTTGTCACTCGGCAAATAGTTGTTGAATGAATAAATGTCAAACACTGCAGAAAATCAAATGTACTACATATATAATATGTTCCTGACCTTAGAGTCTAGTAAAAGACTTTCAAAACTCTTTTAAATAGATGTTTAAGCATTAAATTTAGTTTAGCATGACTTCCTCTCAGTGCACATAGAATTTTAGATGTAATAAAACAAACTATCTTTTTCTGTAATAGAGTATATGAAGCCCTATGAAACGCTATTCTGCAGTCTTTGGTTCTGTCACAAGAAACCAGCTCTGGCCCAGTGGCCTTGCCCCATCATTGACAGTCGTCTCTTAGCTCTGCTCCAGCAGGTTCTCACCGACTCCCCTGATGCAATAAAGGTGTAAGAATTTCCAGTTCTTTGACCAAGGGGTGAAGCAAGGGCATATCTTAGTCCCGTTTTTATTCAACCTTCACCTTAATGACATACTTAATCTTGAAATCAGATTACACGGTATTTCATTACCGCCATACGAATTTCAATTCACTGTTGTGTGCAAGTAATAAACTTTATGTTTTTGGCCTGCTTCTATTATTCAGTTTATTTACTGTTCCTGGGGCCTTTTCTTCTGCTATTCTGTGGTTCTCTCCTATTTTTCTGTCATTTTTAAAATGTGAGGTAGTTCTGGGGCCTGGTGTTGCAACTCATTGTTGGAGGATGGGGCCCTAGGAAAACCCCCAGTGGGCACTGCTAATGATCTTTGTTAAGATTTTATTTTTTTAAATATTTTTATTTATTTATTTGTCAGAGAGAGAGAGCAAGAGAGCAAGTACAAGCAGGAAGAACAACAGGCAGAGGGAGAAGCAGGCTCCCCACTGAGCAGGGAGCCTGATGCAGTACTCGATCCGAGGACCTTGGGATCATGGCCCGAGCCAAAGGCAGTCACTTAACTGATTGAGCCACCCAGGTGTCACCCTTGTTTAGATTTTAATACGTAAATCCATAAAATACAGACTAAACAGTCATGAAACTTTTTCCTTCTTAGTAAATATTTTATTAAATAGCTTGACATACATTTATTCTGTAAAATCCAGGTTAACAATCTTTTTTTCAATTTAATTTTTTCTTAGTTAATATGCAGCACAATATTGCAATAAAATTCAGTGATTCAGCACTTACATCCAGTGCTCATCACAACAAGTGCTGTCCTTAATGTCCATCACCCATCTAGCTCAACTCCCACCTGCCTCCCTCCATCAGACTCTGGGGCCTGGGTGGCACAGTCTGTTGAGCATCCAACTCCTGGTTTTGGCTCAGGTCCTGATCTCAGGGTCATGAGATCAAGCTCCAGGTGGGGCTCTGTCCTCAGCACAGAGTCTGCTTAAGACCATCTCTACCTCTCCCTCTGCCCCTTGCTCCTCTCTCTCTCTCTCTCTCCCTCCTGCTCAAATAAATAAATCTTTTTTAAAAATACCCTCTTATGGCTTGTTTCCTTCTCTCCCTTTTTCTTTCTCCCTTCCCATATGTCCATCTGTTTTTTTTCTTAAATTCCATATGAATTAAATCATATGGAATTTGTCTTTCTCCGACTTATTTTGCTTAGCTTAATATCCTCTAGTTCCACCCACATCATTGCAAATAGCAAGATTTCATTCTTTTTGATGGCTGAGTAATATTCCTGTGTGTGTGTACGTGTGTGTACCACTTCTTTATCCATTGATCAGTCAGTGGACATTTGGGCTCTCTCCATAGCTTGGCTATTGTTGATAATGCTGCTATAATCATAGGGGTGCATGTACCCCTTCAAATCTGTATTTTATATCCTTTGGATAAATATCTAGTAGAGCAATTGATGGACTGAAGGGTATGTCGCAGGTTAATAATCTAATCATGAGAGACTGTGGACTCTGAGAAACAAACTGAGGGTTTTGGAGGCGAGAGGGGTGGAGGGTTTGGTGAGCCTAGTGGTGGGTATTAAGGAGGGCACATACTGCATGGAGCACTGGGTATGGTGCATAAACAATGAATCTTGGAACACTGAAAAAATAAAAATAAATTTTAAAAATCTAATACCAAATTGTCAAAAGCTGCCTTGTCCAGAACTTTTTCTCCCTCAACCGACCCTCAAACCTCTATCCTTGTATTTGCCAGTGTTTTATAAAGCTTGTAACATTTATAAATCTGGAATTTTAATGTATACTTTTATCCTCTTAGAAGTTCCCTCAAGTCCTTTGTGAAATGAGGTGTAGTGTAAATATATCCAAAAACACTCACTTAGGAATATATATATATACATATATATATATATATATATATATATAATCTCCAAATGGTAGGATTCACTTAAAGAATCATGATTAAATATTAATTATCCAAAAAGAAAATTGATGATTGGGAGAGGGGCAAACTGGTAATTTGATGGACTCTATATTAGAAGTCTCTTGATTGATACTGGGTATTGGTATTTATTTTAACTAAACACTTTCTGGGAAATGACACACTAAGACATTAAAGGCCACAGTCACTATAGCCATTGGAGCCAGACTGAAATTCTCCTGCACCATAGGAGGCCACTTAATCGATCATACTCTAAAACTCCTCCATAGTGCAATTCAGCGACTCAAATTCTTTCTGAACAAAAGAATGGGGCTGGGACAATAAACAGTGCAAAACTGGAAACATTGCAAAAGGGCTTCCTAAAACCCCTCGTATTTACCAACATCACCACCTCTCCTGTACCTTGGAAGCATCAATTAAGTCACTTCGGATTCACATCAGAATCTACATTCATGGGGCACCTGGCTGGCTCAGTCAGTAGAGAGCTCAACTCTTGATCTCAGGGCTGTAAGTTCGAGCCTCACGTTGGGTGTAGAGATGACTTAAAAATAAAAACTTTAAAAAAAGAATCTATATTCATGAGACCATAATAAAATACCTGAAGAACCTGCCACTTTCTCTCAAGAAGTAGATATCAAATTTATATTGGTGTCAGCCTTACAATAGGAAGAACAAATTTTATAAATAATTTGTATTGTGTCAATTCTAGTATTTTTTGATTTACGGGTCAAGGTGGACACTAGCCTATTAGCTGAATCAATTTATTGAATCTCTACAATGCACAGAACAGTAACCTATGCACTAGGAACACAAGATGAATACAACATGGGCTCTGTCCTCAAAGAAATCACAGTCTGGTTGGGGTGGAAAAAGGTGGAGAGACAAACACTTACACATTTTTTAATTGGTCTGCAATATGATCATTGCTAAAACAGAGGTAAGCAATATGCTTTGGGGAATCCAGAAGATGAATCTTGATGTATTAATGCTGGACAGGGAAGAAGTAAAAGGTGCTTGGGGAGAGGAATCAGCTAGAGCAAACTCAGAGGCATGTGAACCCATAGAGCAGAGTGCAAAATAGAAGTGGTGAGGAAAGGAACATGAAATTTGGCTGGGACCAGATCTCCAAGGACCATCAACATCTTTCCAAAGAGTTGGGACTTTCCGTAAAAGTCACGAGGAGAAATTGAAGGGTCTAGGTGGGAATTTCATAAGATTATGTCAGACAGTAACAGAATAGACTTGTTGGAGTCAAGGGAGCTGCTAAGAGAAGATTATAAGACTCAGAGATCCTCAACCCTGGCCACATATTAGAAAGCAGGAAGTTTTTAAAAACATGCCTGACTGCTGACCCATCCCAGAGCATCTGAAGCCAGTGAAGGTGATCTCAGACATCAAGACACTTTCAAAGTTCACCCAGATAATTCTAATAAACATCTACAGTTGTGATCAACAAGTTGTGGCCAATAAGGGAGGATAGGTACCTATATTAAAGCAGGAATAATGATGATGAAGAAGAAAGGAGAGGAAGGAGAAGACAGATTAAAACGACATTCCTGAAGTCAAATTAAAAAGGCTGTGGCTGAATGATGGCAGAGTTGAGGGAGGGGAAGAGAAGAGTTAGATGATGCTTGACTGATGGTGTGTCTCACTGTAAGTAGAGAGAACAGAGGAAGAAAAATGGGTTTTGAGGTGGACAATCATGAGTTCAGGCTCAAGCACATGGTATATGAGATCCTCACAGGACATGTAAGACAGTGTTCCTTGGACAGCTGGATGTATGGAATTGGAGTTGAGGAGGTCGGAAGCGGAGGCAAAGAAAATCTATGTTAACAGATCTTTGATCAGATATTCTGTTTGATGGGCTTTCTCTTTTGGAGGGACTGAACACACATGGATTGAGTACTTATTATGTGCCTAGATCTCTTGTCATTCCACATATTGTTTTCCAGGTAGTCGTGGATAATGAAAAGGAATCACTTGGGAAAAGTTACCTTTCAGAGACAAGTCTTCACAGTGTGGTTCTTAATTTTAGGTGCTCATTGGAATTACCTGCAGGACTTCAAAACACCAACCTCCCCACCACCGTCCCCCCATGCCCAGGACACATGCCAGGCCAGTTAAGTCAGAATTCCAGGTAGTGAGACCCAGGCAACAGTATTTTCTAAAGCTCCCCATGTGCTTCAAATGTGCAGTCAAGGTGAAGGACCACTGCTCTACAAAACTCCATTTACAAAGCACAGCTGCTTCCATGATTGAAGGCAGAACCCACCAGAATCTCCTAGCCCAAGAAACCTGTATGTGTGGGTGAAGCCCACAGTTGTGCACAAAGTCAGCTGTTAATGGAAATAACCCAAACGTCTGAGGGCTAATTTTAACCACTTACTACATTTTGCAGGTGTATATGTCAAGTGTCTATTTGTATTGGAGTCTTCAATTATCAAAGCATAAGCTATTGTAGGCCCTAGTTAATGCAGCAGAGGATGATGGGACCCCTTTTATGAAAACAATGCCAAAATGTTGCCAGCTCTTACACTCAGAGATACACTTGAGCTTAGTTCTATTTTGATCTTTATAATTTCTTTTAAAAATCACATTCTATCTACCCTTTGCTCTATAAGTCTTGCAATGGCCTTTAGCCAAAAGCAATAAAGTTCTGACCTGAAGATATATAATAAAGAATCCTCTGCTGTTCTTTCCCCAGCAACCTAATAAGAAACCATAGCACTGTAAGCAAAAGTCTTTATACTCTTTTTATGATACCAAATCAGTGACATTTCCCCAGGTTGACACCAGTGGTTTTTAAAACCTAGAAAAACAAGCAATGACAGCGAATTTTCCTCTACGTGCATTTTCCCTTAGAACGAAACTGTGCCTAGGCCCTCTTAAGTCTGCAGAACGAAGGTATCTCTGAGACCCTCTATAAGCGTTCACCAAGTCATTCACCCATTGCATAGTCATTAAGCCAGTAATGATGAGTCCAATGGGCCCGTGTCACACCTGTTACAATTAACAGTGGCTAAGCCCTCTGAAGAGGGGTAAGCTGAAATGCCTTTTGAGATAATCAGGTCTCACCCTGCCCTTCCACACATGTCCAAATGAGGTCCAGAGAGGGGCAAGGCCTTGCCCAAAGTCACACATGATTGGAACCCAGCCTTCTGATGCTTCACCCCTCTTCTTTCTCTTTGGCTGTAGGTGAATGCCTGACTCCAGAGATCGTGGAGCCCTAGCTCTAGACAAGCACTCATTCTCAAAATCTGAAATCTCTTCCATTCCAATGATGAAGATGATGGTGGTGTTGGCTACTGCTAAATATGAAGCAAAGGATCCTGGGAAGGTGCTTAGGCTACCATTCTAGTGTTCTCTTTAAGGCTACAGCCCCCTCACCTCCACTGGACAGAAACTCAGGACTCAACATGTGAAAAGACCCACACCCCAGGTGGACCAAAGCTGATGCTTAGGTCCACTCACTCTACTGTTCTCATTACTTAATGGCCTGGGGATGCCACCAGATGGGAAGGAGCTAGGGACTGTAGCACACATGTGCTGTGTGATCTTGGGCGAGTCACTACCTCTCACAGGTTCAGCTGCCTCATCTGTAAAATAGGGACAATAATAGCACCTGCCACATAGGATTGGAGGATCACACTAGAGCAGTGGTTCATCAACTGGGGATGAATTTGCTCACCCACGCACCCCACTCAGGGGATATTTGACCATGTCTGAAGATGTCTTTCATTGTTATGATGGGGCATAAGGGGTGCTACTGGCTAGAGATACTGCTAAATATCCTAAAAGGCACAGGACAGTCCCTCACATCAAAGAGTCACCTGACTCTAGATGTCAATAGAGCCCAAGTAGGAAAGCCCCATGCTAGACAGATGTGTGAGCACTATCGAGCTCAGCTGTTGAACACGGTGACTATTCGATGAAGCGCAGTCCCTTTTCCTTGGTGACTTCAGATAAGCTCTTGGTATTTGGAGGGCTTGCTTATAGAAACCAAACTCCCGGTTAGATTCTGTTTCCCAGAGTCCACCGGTGAATGCTCAGATGGGGTTTCCAAAGGATTACAGAACATGGTGATCTAATATGTGTCCTAAAGTGCCATGTTGCCCCATACAGAACCCAGTTTGTGTGCAAACACCTCTAACTAGTTTGCAATCAGTGATTTTCCTTGATTTGTCACCCAATTTCTCTGCATGGACATGGGTTTTTACTCCAGAATTAGACACAAGCCTCTGAAAACCTGGCTCTGAAAGAAGATGATCCAGAAACTGGTGGGAGATAGAGAAAATCTTTTTCTAGATAAAACACACTTGAAGACAGACACCATAGAGCTTTTCTGTGTGAAGTCTTTGCTGCACCATCTCAGATAAAATATGCAGTTAAAACTAGAAATGTCTGTTTGACTTGTCTTGAGCCATAGGTATCAATTTTTACTCATGTCTTCAAGGTGTGAGTGTGTGCACGCACACGTGTGTTTGTGTGTGTGTGTGTGTGTGTTTGCCAAAAGCAACAGGTCTTAACAGATCTAGTGTGAAGCCTATTGTTTAGAACTGACAAGCAGGGCTCATCTTTGCTTTCCACAACAGTGGGGAATTTTTCCAGGTATGTGGGAGGCAGGCTGCTTGGAGCCATTATAATGCTTGTTCCCGGCATGATCTCCTTCATTAAATAATCTTTTAATGCAACATTAATAGTAATTACAAGATTACAGTTCAAAATATTTGATAACAACCCACTATGAAGCTGAAATGTTACTGTTCTTTTCTCTAAAGAAGTCAGCGGGAAACAGGCCTCCTGCACGGTGCCACCAGTATAGTACCCAGATGCAGAGTGAGGCAAACCATTTGTTATTCCTCTTGGAAAAACACACACACACACACACACACACACACAGACTGTTTCAGCTCTAGGGAGGAGAATATATGGATGGGGTAATAGCCAAACCAGCATATTTATTTCAAGAAAGCTTACACACACACACACACACACACACACACACACACACATATGTGGACACATAGACGTAAGTAATTCTTTCCCTTTCCATTTCTCCATGCTCACCCTTGCTAACTCCAACCTTGTCATTTAAAAATAAATCAACCCATAGTAGTTTTAAATTTATTGAAGGAAACTCTTTCATGCCATCACACGGTCTCCACAGTGATTATTTTCTCTTTCAAAGCACTCTTTTTGGGGAAATTAACATAACTCAGGACATATGTATTGTGCTCTAGCTCTTCTTTCTTAGTGGTGTGCACGTATGTGAGAAAAATTAAATTAGCAGTTGGTTATTTAATTTTGCTGAAAATGAACTGGAACGGGGGAGTACCTCCCAACACTACCCAGTGCTTGATTTATCCTCCTCCTTGCTCTGTTGTGCTGAAGGCCCTGGGCTGCACCCATGGTTTGCCAACCCCATGGAGTTGCCAGCTGCTTGTATGGCCTCTGCCAGAACTTCATCCTCCATGATGGAATCCCTCTACCTCATCCTCAGATCCATTTCTGAAAGGACAACAGTATATCCTTTTGTATCCTTTTGTTTCCTTTTGGCCAATGCTTGCCCAAAGACGTTTTCTTATCCCAGCGCTCACTAGAATCCTGGGATCATCACGCTAGGAGCTGGAAATGAATCTTTCCTCAGGTATCAGATGGATGGGAACGCAGTGGTCCTGCCCACATTAAGCGAGGAATCAGGAAGGCATAGAATCTGGCACTCAAAAAGTGTGCTACTCTGTTGAAAAGTGACAGGGAACTTGCTCTTCAGCAATGACTGGCTCTGGCAGAGCTGGGTAGGAAAACCAAATGCTGTGCCAACCTTCATTTTGCCAGACTCTAACAAAACTCCATCAGCACCTCCCTTTTTGGAGAGATCCAAGTCCACTGAGGGAAGCCCAAGTGAACAGTCTCCTGAACTCTGCATGTGATCTATTCGAGTTTCCCTGTCAGAGGGCAGAAACTTCATTTCGCACTGTCAACATGAGCCACATGGTGGCTGAAGGATGCCTGAACTCTGTGACTGGGTACTGTTTCCCAGATACATTGACATGAACAAATCTGAACTCCATCCAAGTATAATTAATCAACTGCACCATTTTAACGCTCCCTCCATATCTTAAGATTTCTTACAAATGAAGATACAATTTCCCAGACGAGGGCTCATTATACTAAGCAGTCCAAACCTCACAAACAAAAGCCATCCATACCAGTCTTTATTCATTTTATTGAACTGTGTTCAAAGAAACAGTATGCTTATCAGGCTCTTTAACCTACTTCATCCTCCTTGATGTTCACAGGTTGATCCTTCCTTAATATCAGGTTTCAGTAAGGAGGTGTCATAGACATGAACACTCTGGATCCAAGAAGGACTGCAACCCCTTAAAAGACTCCTTAATACTGTGACTGAAGTGTGTGTGTGTGTGTGTGTGTGTGTGTGTGTGTGTGTGTAATTACTCCCGCTAGACTTAGATGTACAAAAAGGTACCTGGTTTCTCAACAGTTTATCAAAATTTCCCCATGATCCTAACCATCCTTACACTCCCAGATATTAGGAAAAAACTTCTTGCAGTTGAGTAAACTCAGTCCAATCCAGTCTTCTGATGTTAATGGACAACCTCTCTTTCTAAACACCCTCTCTTTCATATTCTCTCCACCTCTCCTTCTCTTCAAGATGATGTGTAGGTATAAGGGGCCCAAAAGTTATGTATCCTTGTGTATAATTGTTTTCTATGCTATGAAACAATTTACCACAGTCTTAGTGACTTAAGAGAATGCACATTCATTATTTCACTGTTTTTGTGGGCCAGATGTCTGGGCACAGCTCTACTGGGTCCTCTGCTCAAGATCACATAGGCTACAATTCAGGTGTTGACAAAAGCTGATTTCTTATCTGGAGGCTTAATTTGGAAAGGATCCACTTCCAAGATCACTCGTGTTGTTGACAGAATTCATTTCTCTGTGGCAGTGGGATTGGTGACAGCTTGTTTCTTCAAATTCAACAACAGAGAGTAAGATATTCTAGAGACTGTCTGCTAGTAAGACAGAACCTAGGAAACATCACAGGAGTGACATACCTTCATCTTTGACATATAACATAATCATGGAAATGGCATCCCATTACCATCTCATTGGTGAGGGAGAGGTTACAGGTCCTACCCACAGTCAAGTGGAAGGTATTACACAAGGTTGTGAATACCAGGAGCTGGTACCATACCCTTGGTATGGTAGACATGAAAGTGTCCATGGGTCCACATGGTATCCCTTACATCTTAACTGGTGTCTACAGCAGAGCCCTCTGTTCTGCTCCTTGGACTGGTGATGTTTAAGGTACAATTGGTTCCATTTTACCTTTGGGGCAACCAGCTCACATCCAGCACCAGGGTCCATAGTCTTAACCATTTTCCTTCAGACTGTGAGTCCTCGTTCACAGAGTCGATTGTGTTCTAACTCTATCATTCTCAGCCTTCCTCCCTCCATTCACTAGGGTACAGGAATCTTCCAGCCTATGCAGTCCATGAGGATCCTCAAGTACTGCCTTCCATTTTCTAGTGCTGCACTATTACTCCTGCAGCATGCTGGAAGTGGACTTGGGCAGGGCTTCTGCAACAGGTCTGAGACCTTCCGACGCTATGACAAGAGTACCTTATCCGTCTGCCTCCCGATGTTTTCAGACTCCTTTACACCCAGCTGGAAACTTCTAAATAACCTCCTTAGTCTAACATTCTCAAAGAAAAGGAAAATGAAGACCCCAGCATCTGAACTCCTTTCTCTCTCTCCTTCACATCTCTTCTTTCTCCCACCCACTAGGACCAGAAAAAAGAGGATTTGTACTTCTTTTCTCAGGTCCTGACTTCTATTTTAAGAATAAAGTAAACATCCATGATCTAGTCGGCTATGCCTAGTTTGTCATATGCTGAATGAGAGATAAAGGGATTTAGGAAATCACTTTCTCTCTCAACAGTCAGGCTTTCAAAACAATGGTCTTTCTATGGTCTCAAAATAGTCAATGTTGAGACTTAAAGCTGATCAACAACCTCTTTGTCTTGGGCAGGTTTTGCCTTCTTCTTCTTTGGGGCAATAGGCCTCATGACTCGGTCTTAGAAGTAGAAGGTTGGAAGAAAAGTGATTTAAGGGAAAAATAAAAATGTATTCACAGATACATACACTATCCAGGAGGTTAAACAGAAAAATATGCTTGCCAGAATAATTCTTTTGAAATTGATTTCAAAATGAAGTGATAGAACCCCATTTTGTTGAAAAGCTATAGATCAGAACTCATGCAACTAGTGGTTATAGGGCTGTTAATGATCCCTACAGTCTTCATGATTGTTGAATGAGACCTGGGATAGCCAGAGCCCCTGGATCTACCTCTTCCAATCATGTACAGTCCCTTCTAGTTACCCAAGGAGGCAGAAGAGACATCACTTTCTAGTTGTTCTACAGCATGAAGAAGTTTGGGAAACACTGCTCTAGAATGCCATCACTAGGACAGAATGCTAAAAAATAAAGAATATTGAACCAGGTGAAATCCATCTGTTCTTTTACATTTTTATTTTATTGAGGATAGGTTTTAATTATGCAGAATCTGTTGCTGTGTTTGATTTGTAGTTGTTAGTAGTGGGCTACATTCTGCCTTTTCCATTTTGTCTTGGTTTTCTTAGTTGGTTATAGTAGCAGTAAGGGTGTATAAGAACTATTTTTCCTCCACACACACCCAAGTAGACCATATGATATCACCCAAGATGCTGGCCTCATTACTACAGGTTCTTATCAAACATGCTGATTTGTCCCAATAGGCAGACTTGAAGATCCAGATCATCTAGAGGAGGTCAGGAATGGTTCCATCAGGGGTGGTGGGCTCACACTACCAGTGTCCTATTGTCTTCCATGGGAACCTCCACTCTCTTCTCCCTCTACCTCCAACATTTTGCTCGATTCTGTTCTGTATACTTTTCTCTGTATCCCTGACTACTCTTGGCCTGCTATAGGGCTACTGAGTCCCCGTCTAGCCAAGCGGACCTATGGGGAAGGCGTACTGTTATCTCAGCAATAACAATGAACACTTCTATAATCACAGTGCAATGACTCTCATTTGGGGCGATAGAACCTCATAAGCCTAGTCTTTGGCAGAATGCAGTCCACACTGCAAACACTCCCATGTATGCCATTTTTAGTCAGGAGCTGAGATATTCAGCACAAGGCAGCATTCAAGGGGATAACCAGTTATTGATTCTGCATGTAGAACCATGCATGAAAACATAAAAACATTGGCAACTCCTACCCCCAACACAAATGTGCATACACGCACAGGATAGGATTTGGGGCAGAAACATGAAGGAGTCATGCTCATTTTTAAGGGGGTCAAATTTAAAAAGTACAAATGTACAGGAATATGAAGAGGCCTATAATTTGACTCATTTATTATACCCATAGCCTCATCCCCCTGTTCATCATGGCATGGCACTTAATGCTGTCTGGAAATCTCTTCATAATCTCATACCCCCTAAATATAATGAAAAACAAGACAGGGCTTTTATGAAAAGAAAAAAAAATCCAAATCAACGAAATCCAGCTGCCCAGATCCCAGGGAGCTCATAATGATAGTCTTTCCTATAGGAAGCATTAGTCAGAATTTAAAAAAAAAAAAACCCTGATAATTTATTTGGTATATACATACCACTGCGGATGAGGAATTTTTTCTGCATGAAAACCCAGCAAGTGGCACCTCATTAAACAGGACCTAGACTTAATCTAACTTGGAATAGATAAAAAAGAAAAGATTCATATGAAGCTCTCCAGCCTGGGGGCTTAATCTCAGAGCTTCAGAGTATAATGAATGAATTAAGTAGGGCAAGTGATTAACAACAAAGAAATGATCACTTATTATTTTTTTAAACTGAAATATTATTGAACTTAGAGTAATATATTCATTGTTTATGGACAGGGTCAGTCTGTGATTTTTTTTTTTTTTTGGTGAGAGAAAGAGAGAGAATATTACAGATGGAAGTTAACTCTAAAAAAGATAAGTAATTCCCAATCTTTTTTGAGTATAGTACCTTATCTTGTTGTTATTTTATTTGATGCCTTACTTATCTCCACTCTCGAAAATGCTATGTGCTTATTTAAGAAACAGAAATTTCATTCTGTAGCGTGAAAATGGCATAAAAAAAACTATCACAATGGTCCATGAATTAATTGGAGATACTCGGGGATATTAGGCAATGAAAGCTGGGCATGTTTCTGCTAATACTGTGGTAAAAAGCCACAACATTTGGGAAAACAGTGAAGGGAATGTTGTAAAAAGTAAAAATAAAAACAGAAACCCAATGAAGTTTATTTTAGTGATTCTATGAGACCAATATCTCAATGGAAGAAGATCAGGCAATTTGTATATAAAACTGTAGTTGTTTGCTTATGAAATAACTAGTTAACTTTTTTTCACTATTCTAACTGGCCATATTGATAACAAAGAGCACATTTCTAATATCCAGAACTTACTTGTTCACAGTTATTCATCCTTGCAGCCCCAGTAATTGGGTACTTAATATGTTTTTGTGAAGGACATGGATGAGTAGAGAGAGAAACAAGTAAATGAAGGAAGGAAGAAATATGACTTCCAAGGGGTTGTTTTGTTCACAAAACACAACTAGCTCACTATGTCTTCAATTTCCCCACTAAAGAGCCTCTGACTGTATTTTCCTCTGACTACACTGGTAACAAATATGAACTGTCTAGAAGTATCATATTTTGGCTTAAATTTCCACAGAAAGTATTTAGTAGTTATTTATTGAGTGCCTCATATATAGTAGGCACTGCCCCAGGTACCAAGAGTGCATCAGTAAGCAAAATGGGCACAATCTCTGCCCTCTTGTAGATAACATCCCAGAGCCAAGAGAGACTACAAAGAATCACACAACTCAATATAAAATGTCAACTGTGATAAGAGCTATGGAGAAGAGGGGCATTGTTCCAAAAGAGTTCCAACAGAGAGATCTGAACCACTCAGGAAAATTAGGGCAGTCATTGATGAGAAAATGATCTTGACCTGACACCTGACATAGGATGAGTATGGATTAACTAAAGTGGATGGGGGAAGAGCATTTTGACTAAAGGTAACATGGAATGTGCAAGAACCCTGAGGCACGCAAGAGCTCTTTAAGAAAATGACAGAAGGCCAATATAACTGGAGCAGAGTAAAGAAGGGGTAGAGTGACACAAGTGACAGAAGAAAAGCAGTATATCAGTAAGGTTTATTGGTCAAAACCAACTCTGGTTTACATAAGTAAAATGAAAGTTTTGGAAGGATATTGGGGAATAACAGGGTTGATGAAAAGCCTTCCAAATAGGAAGGATTCAGGAAACTCCAAAGGGCTCCAGAACAAGAAGTCCAGGAAGAGTCTTGTAATTGGAATGGCCAGGCCTGTGTGCTGTCCCTTGGATGAATCAATTTTAATCAACTTTCACCTCCTTGTTCCCTAGCTCACATTCTCAGAGTATTTATTGGCTCTTGCTTTTAAGATATGCTTGCAAAAAAGAAACTATGTTTGCCCAGTACCTAGAGGAGGGCAACGCACTTGACTGCTGGTTCTACCAGACCATATGTGAAAGAGGTGATTTCCTTCAAGGAAACCAACATGCAATTAGGAAGTACAAATGGGTACTGGGTACCTTAAAATCAACAATGGCCACTACAGGTTGTCAGCACCAGACCACAAAAGGCCTAGTGGGCTGTATTTGAGGACATTGACTTTTATCCTAAGTGCAATAGGAAACTTGTAGAGGCTGTTAAGCAGGACAGATGGAGGAAAGTCATGATTTACAGGATCAGGCTTCTATTTCTGTTCTCTTCTTTTAAGATTTTATTTATTTATTTGACAGACAGAGATCACAAGTAGGCAGAGAGGCAGGCAGAGAGAGAGGGGAAGCAGGCTCCCTGCTGAGCAGAGAGCCCAATGTGGGCTCGATTCCAGGACCCTGAGATCATGACCTGAGCTGAAGGCAAAGGCTTAACCCACTGTGCCACCCAGGCACCCAACAGGCTTCTATTTTTAAAGAATCCTTTAGCTGCTGTGTGAAGGATGGATGAGAATGAGGGACAATGATGGAGGTGGGAAAGAAGCTAGGCCAGAGAGAATGTTGGTTTGGACTATAGTACAGCAGTGGAGTTGAGAAATGGTTGGATGGATTCAAAGTGCATTGGAGAATATGTTTTTTTTTTTTTTTTGTCTATGTATTAGTATTACTCCTTCGATAGTCTTAATTTTTTTTAAAATTTTGATTTCTAGTTTCCTCACATACAATTCATATATTTATGTTGTAAAGTGCCTAAAATCCTTCACAGAATGAAGTAGCAAATAAATGTTTTAAAAATAATTATCAATTAAATGACCATTTTATTTCTTCCAGTGAAGCCAGGAACAGAGTATGTACACAGACTGTTCCATCAAGTATGGAATCAGAAAATATCTGACAGAAATCTTGATTCATTGACTTGATGTGTGCAAGTTTAGGGCAGTCCCTGACACTGAGGTGACTAGCAGTACTAGGCAATATTCCATCAGACCAATGTCTCTCTCCTAGGATTATAAATAAAAATTCAAAATTTTCAGGACAGGTGCTCAAAACTCCAGAAATAGAGAAAGAAACCCTTGGGAATTGAGATATTCTGATAGCACTGTGGCTCCCCAGGTGGTGGGGGCTTTGTCCACTTTGTAACCTGGTTATGAAGTCATCCCAAACACAGATTATCTTATTGGCCCATCTGGTCTGCTGAGTTGGATTAAAATTCTTCCAGACAAGGGCTCCTACTTTCTGATACTCCCCTCAGTGCACTTCAGCCTGTGTTCTGACTCAATCTTAATGCATCCTATTGTTTGTTGCAAAGAAGATTCAGGAAGCAATTGGATGAGCAGCATCCCTGGGGCAGGTGGGAAAAAGCATCGATCTATTTTGCCGTATGTTCTATTCTAGGTACTGGAAGTCAAAAAATATTTAACACATACTTCTCAAGCTTTAATGCGCAGATGAATCACTGCAGATCCTTTAAATGCAGATTCTGATTCAATAGTTCTGGGGTGGAATCTGAGATTTTTACATCCCCAATGACAACACAGGTAATGGCAGTGCTGCTGAACCTTGGGTCTCACTATGAGTAGCAAGGCTATAGGATATCAAACGAGAAACACAAAGCATTCCTTGCCTTCAAGGCATGTATAATTTAGTTGCATAGGTTGGGGAAGTGTTCCACATGAAGACATAAAGTATAATATGAGGCAAGACGTGCTGAGCAGCCTGTGGATAGTACAAAGATTCAGGGGAAATTTGTGACACTGAATGAATGAGCAAGTGAGTGAGTGAATGAGTGGGTATGTACTGGGAATTGGGGAATAAGGGAAGGAAGCACCACTGAGAAAAGTATATGAGATAAACCTTGAAGGACAGATGGAATTTTAACAGGTAAATACAGGAGAATAAGAGCATCAGCCAGGATAAAAATGTGAGCAAATACATGAGGGCAAGCAAGTACCTGGATGTGTTTAAAGAAGAGTCAGTAGTTCCATTTGTTTGGTGCAGAGACGTAACAAGAAACATAGTAGGATAGGCATCTAGGAACAGATAGTAAAAGGTTTTGAAGGCCATGATGAGTGGTTTGTGCTGATTTTGATAGATCAAAGGGAGCCCTTAAAGATTTTTGTGCAGAGGAGTGATATTATGAGATTTCTTGTTTAAGAAAATTTTGGCTATAGAATCTGAACAGTAGTCCCTGGTCCAGCAGCAGCAGCAGCAGCATCACCTGAGAGCTCATTAGAAATGCAGACCTGCTGCATACTCACCGAGTTGGAAAATCTGGGGGGAATGCCCAGCAGTGTGTTTGAATAAGCCCTCCAGGAGTTTCTGATACACTCCAAAGTGTGAGAACCACCAGATTAGAGCAATAGATCACAATCTTGCCTGCATATTAGAATCACCGAGAGAGCTATTAAAAAAACCTGATGCACAAAACCCCCCATCATACCCATTAATCAGAAATCTGGGGGTGATATTAGGGTATTAACATTTTCTAAAGCACCTCAGGTAATTCTAATGAAAAACCAAGGCTGCCAACCACTGATTGAAGAAGCACCTTTAGCAAAGCTGGACCTAGGGACAGACACTGAGCAGAGAGTGTTGCAACAATTTAGTCAAGAGATGATGAGGTCCTAGTTGGGCTGTGTCCTGGGACAGAAATACTGGATATGAAATTTGTTGCAGAGGAAGGCCTATGGTATAGGATTGTGCAACTACCTGTATGTAAAGTGAGAGAGGAATCCAAGGATTTCAAGGCTTCAAAGAAGGGACCTGACTGGTGTCAAAGAGTGCTGCCTGCTACTGACACATTTAAGTGTGAGTAGAAAAAGGCAATGGGATTTAGTCGTTTGGAGGTCATTAGTAATCCTCAAGATAGCATTTTAGCAAGAAGATAAGTGAACCAGTGGTGAGGAAGAATAAACATAAAGAGAGGGTAAGACACTGTTGATGTAAGTTTGTCATTTCTTTGGGGATGCCTTTTCTGACCCCCCACGTAGATTACACCCCTCTTTTATATCCTCTCCTATCACCCTGAACATCCTCTTTGTTTAATTGTTCACCACATGCTCCATGAGAGTGAGGATCATGTTTCATCTTGGAGGAGCCAAGGGCAGGATGCCCTAAGATGAGCCACCTTGAGTTAAAAGATTATTTTGAGTTAAAAGAGCACTGGGTGTTATACGTAAACAATGAATCATGGAACACTACATCAAAAACTAATGATGTACTGTATGACTAACATAACACAGTTAAAAAAAAAAAGAAATGAAAACCCAGCTCATTCAGAAAAAGCTCTTCACCATCCCCTCAACCACCTGCCAGTACCAGGAAAAGACCTAAGGAACTCACCTG
Source organism: Lontra canadensis (assembly GCF_010015895.1). Taxonomy (NCBI): domain Eukaryota; kingdom Metazoa; phylum Chordata; class Mammalia; order Carnivora; family Mustelidae; genus Lontra; species Lontra canadensis. The sequence goes on from NW_022631172.1 coordinate 361,657, forward strand.
CATAATAGAGCGACCTTTGTCTTCTGATCATCTCCTCTCACTGTCCTGCTAATAGTCTTCCTCTCCTTTATATTATCAAACCCCAGCCCCTCTCCTTAGCTCAGAATGTCAGTAAGTCTCAAGTTGCCTGAATGTCTTTGGAATTTCATGTTTGTTTGTATTGCCCATATGTACACTATTAAAATTGATTTCCTACTATTAATCTATCTTGTGTCAATATGATTCTTAGTCCAACTAGAAGGATCTTGGAGGGCAGAGGAAAATTATTCCTCTCAGACAATCTTTTCTTACTTTTCTTTCTTATCAAATCACAATCCCTAGCAGATTACCTGGTACACAGTAAATATCCATTAAATCTTTGCTCCTTAAATTAAAATACATCCCTGACCACTCTGAAAAATATGAGGTAAGTTGTAGAAGAAAGATTTTAAACCTCAGAGTGAGACAAGCCTGAGTTCCAGTTCTGGAAGGGGCCTTCACTGTCATATTTGACAGCACCTAAAACCCAGCAGAGTTCCTGGGACATAGCAAGTTTCTAATAATAATATTTATTTGATTAATTAGTTAAAAATGAGAGATAATAGTAGGTTGAAAGGTACCAGGGCTGCGGGAAGATTTTCTTGGGAGCGAGGAAATCCAAGAGTATTTGAATACAGAAGGCAAGAAAGATTGAAGGTGAAATAGATTTGTGGGATACATTCTAGAAACAGGTTTAGGAGAAGGTAGTCAGAGATAAGATCAAGAACACAAGAAGAGGTGCTGACTTGCAAGAAGAAAGGCACTATAGTTTGAGAGTTAGAAATTAAGAGAATGGTAGATTTCTATTTAGGCAATATTGTGACTAGGACATTGTAAATAGCCCTCCTACTTCAAAACTCCTAAATGCTGGATGAATTATAACAATATGTTTTTAAATGCATTGTTGAGCTCAAAAGAAACTAAGAGAAATCCAAGGTGGTGGAGAAGTGGGAGGAAAAGGAGAGGGGGAAGTCAGAGAGGTAGGGAAGGGAGAGAGGTGGGGGAGGGTAGGAGAAGGGTGAGGGAGATGGAACAGCAAGCTGAAACCACAGCAGACTGTAAGCAAACTTAAAAGCAAGGAAGGATCAAGAGTAAAAATAGTCATACCAGTAACCCAGAGTTTTGGGAGCTAAAAATGAAGTCTCAATCCCTGGGTTTAGGCAAATGGCGAACCTGTACCTGAGACCCTTACTTAAATCTGGCCCTCTTGAAAGTGCTACATCATCAATGAAAGATAGGCTAGAAACAATATCTGGTAGCCATCAGAGCAAGCCCACAAGGAAACTTCTCTTCACCACCTCATCAGATGAACGGAAATTAATAATAATAGTAAGAGCAGTAGCAGTTCCTACCACACCCATCCCAAGAATTTGTTTCCAGAGTTCTGTTTTTAGAAGGGGTTGAGGATTAAATTGATTCATCCAGCATGACTGGGAAACACCAAGCCTAGAAGTTATTCTAATATAGCAGTACTCCTGTTGACCAGCAAAAGCATATGGATCCTCTATAATTAAAGCATCATCAACCCAGACCTATAAAAGTCCCCACAGATTAGCCTCACTCTGAATTGAGGTATACAGTAATAGTCACTAAACACAGAAGGAAACAAGTTACCATGAACAAGACAGGGAAGAAACAAGAAAGAACAGTTAAACTACTAAGGATTATAGGTATTACTGATAAGAAATAGAATATATAATAATATGGAAGTTAAAAAAATAAAAGATCAAAGCCAAAAATGAGCAGAAAATAAAAGACTATCAACAATGGACACAAAGATTTGAAAATTAAAAACACAACTATAATATTAAATCTTACTGCATGGTTTCAGCAACAGATCAAATATAGCTGAAGACAGAAATGGCAAACTAAAATGCAGATTTGAAGAAACTATTCAGAATAGAGCACAGAGAAAATATGAAAGAGAAGCTAAGAGATATAAACTACAGTATAAAAAGGCCTAAGTCTATTCAGACTCCCAGAGGGAAAAACTGGAGACAATGGAGGAGAGGAAACATTTGAAAACAGAATGGCTGAGAATTTTCCAGAACAAACTAAAAACCCTAATTCACAGATTTCCAGAAGCTCAAAGACTCCTAAGTAGGAAAAAACCAAATGGAAATCTATGCCCAAATACATCAAAGGGCAGTAAGAAATCCTTTAAAGGAGCCAGAGAAATACCAACAATAGAAGCCAGAGAAGAGTGGAACATCAATGTGCTAAAAAAAAAGTTCTATACCCAGAAAAAATATATTTCAAAAATGAAGGGGAAATAAAGACATTTAAAAATAAACCCAAACAGAATTTACCACCAGCAGAGCTTCGCTAAAGGAAATTCTACAAGATATACTTCGAGCAGAAGGATAGTGATCACAGATGGAAGGTCTGAGCAGCAAGGAGTATTAAAAAAAGAAATAGTAAAAAAAAGAAAAAGAAAAAAGAAATAGTAAATGTACAGGCAAATGGAATGAGCACTGAGTGTATAAAACTGTAGTAATGACATCTAATGGGCTTAGAAAACAAGATAGAAATAAGATTTTTAATAGTAATATAAGTTGGGAGGGGAATAAATGGAGTAAAAATGTCTGAAGTTCTTTGCACTCTTCAGGAGAAGGGTGAAGTTACCACCCATTGCCATTAGGCTTTAATAAGTTAGGCATGCCTATTATAAACCAAAATAATAGAAATAAAATATACATATTATAATTAGAATAATAAATAGAGGGTATATGACTTCTAAACAAGTAGAGTTGGGAGACACAATGAACATACAACCACCCACTCTGAAAAGGCATTGATTAATGCAAAGAAAATTAAATAGAACAGCAAGACTAATCGAAAGTATAAAAACAGTAGATTTGAACACTACATCAAAAACTAATGATGTACTATATGTTGGCTAACTGAACATAATAATACAAAAAAAATTTTTAAACGGTAAATTTGAACTCAATATGTTATTAATTACATTAAGTGTAAATGAATTAAATGCTCTAATTATAAGATAAAGATTGCTTTCTGAATTTTTAAAAATCTATCTAGTTACAACAGACATATCTAAAACATAGGGTAACAGAGAAGGAGAAGCTACATTGTGCTGAGAGTACCTCAAAGAAAGCTGTAATTGCTCATTAATATCAGATAAAATCAACTTTAAGGCAAATGGTGTTACTAAAGATAAAGAGACTCATTTCAAATAAGCCAGTAGAAGAGCAGACAAAAGACTTAACAGGCATTTCACTGAATAATAAACATGAATGGCCAATAAACATAAGATGCCCATGTCCATTAGTAATAAGGAAAACACAAAGTTGACTCACCAAAAGGGACAGTTTTCTAGCACCAGGTTGGCAACTTTTAATGTCTGACAATGATATTAGATAGACATATATACGTTTATATTCATTTGTGTGTATTAAGTATCTCATAACACAAAACAGAGAATGTGTAATTATGCAGACAAAGACAGTTCGATGTTCCTGGTGAGGGGCACTGTGATGGGATTAGAGGGGAGGGGAGAAAGACGAGAACTTAGGAGCGCCACCGTGGGGAATGTGATAGGAAATCCACCCCAGCTTTCCAAAAGAATTCTGAGGAAGTGCCCACTGGGCCCTCTTAGGCCCTATGCTGACATAATAAAGCCAATCCTTTGCCACTTTTTCCCTTCCTTGACAGTATACCCTAATAATAATAATAACCCTAATATTAACAACTATCCTTCATATCCTGCCAACCATATGCCAGGTACCTTACATATTGTCAATCCTTTGCCACCTTTTCCTTTCCTTGACAGTATACCCTAATAATAATAATAACCCTAATATTAACAACGATCCTTCATATCCTGCCAACCATATGCCAGGTACCTTACATATTGTCTTTGTTTTACAGATGACAAAACTGAGGACCAGAGAATCTCAATGCCTTGCCCAAGGACACAGAGCTGGTAGTAGCAGTTAGTAGCATTAAGAGGAGCATTATTAATTAGTAGAGCCAGGATTCGAACCCAGGTTTCTGTGACTCCAGAGCCTGCGTGCTTACCATTCTGCTCTTGTCCTCTTTCCCCTGCCATCCACAGCCCTTCATGCTGTTTCCATGCAAATTCTGATTTCTGCTTCTGGTAGGGAGACTAAGGGAAAGTAGGGAGAGAAAAAAAATATGCCATGCAAGCTAGCAACAACAAGAAGTTGGGCATATTTCAAAATCCTGTGAATTCTTTTATGTGACAAGCTATAATATTATTAACTTTCCAAGAATTTATCTGTAATCTGGGTATACAAACATTTGGGAGAGAGAATAGTGGCTGACATGACCTTTTAAATTGCACCCCATAATTAAAAGACAGTTCTCACCTCCTACCACTTACCACAGTGTCTATCATATGACAGGAAAGACCCCCAACCCCAACACTGCCTCTGCTCCTAAATCTCCAAAGTCTTTGTTTCAAACTCTTTCTGTCTTAGTATATGGCATAGATAGCTGTGTTTCCCTCATGCCTCATGTACCTAACCTAGAATGTAGTTTGAAACACACAAAGGTGTAATAACATTATTCTGGAGTCAAGCCATGCACTGCAGCCCAGACCTGAACGAGAACGCTGGATAATGAATGACTTATTATGGTCTGTCTCATTCTTGGTTGAAAATTCTTCTTCAATAAAGAAATAACAGATAATACATAAGATACGCATTTAACTAGAATCGCACTCTCTAGTTTCAGCAGATAAATTCTTGAAATTTTCCTGATAATAAGACGTTAAGTTGGTTGGTTGTTTCCTAAATGTTGTCTTTAATAACAGCTTCATAAGCTAAGGTTACGTACCTTCTAGTTTTCACAGAATTCAGAACAAAGTTTGGGACTGCAGAAGACAGACATTAGAGGAAGACATGAGCAATCTTGATTGTTTTTCTGGCTGAGGACTAGTTTTTCCCCTGATTTCCTGTATTCCCAGTCCAGAATCAGAATGAATAAAGAAACAGAAAAAGAAAGCCTTAATTGACAATATAATGCCCACAAGCATCAACAGATGTGGTCCCTTGTAATGAAGCATGTGGGTCTAATTTGGCATCACTAACCACTTGGAGGATCTCCTTGCTGAGTTCTTGCAGGCTAGCCTTCTAAGCCCATGTTTGGCTGGCACCTGTGCCCTGTTGAAACTGGCATACCATCCTATGAGTGGGCACAGTGCCACCCGAACAGATGGCCATGAGAGTCATCATGCCAGAAAACTACTATTGTTTCTAGCAAGTTTAACTTAACAGCAATTGGCATCTCACCAAAAAATGACAAAATGGTGGTCTACCTTTCTGTAGAAGATAAACCATGAACTATAACTGACATACCAAAAATGGGTATTTCGGAGTCATTTCCCATGCTAACTGAAGAGTTCTAGGGGAAGAAATGGCACTGCAACACTGGCATATCTGTCCTAAGGTGCTAGCAAAAGGAGGTAACAACACATTTTAAGTTTCCACAATAAATTCAACATTCCAGTCACCTAGAGCTAATAAATGATTCAAGTCCAGGGGCGCCTGGCAGTCTCAGTCAGTAGAGTATGCAACTCTTGATCTCGGGGTTGTGAGTTTGAGCCCCATGCTGGGCATAGAGATACTTAACAATAAAATCTTTAAAAATAATTCAAGTTTGGGATCCTTATAAGTGATATTTTAAAAGATTGTCCCTAGAATGAACTTTCTACTTGGTTCACCTACCTAGGTCTCTTCCCACTGAGAAAACGCATTGTTCCGTTAACAACACTTATATGACTTGGGAACATTTGATTTTTTTTTTAAGGAAAAATATTTAATTTTAAAACTCACATATTTACAAATAGTGGCTAGAAATGGTAAAAGTGAAGCTGAATAAATGAGTCAATTCAAAAATTATCAGGTTGGGTAACCAAAATCATTTTGAAAAGTATAACTAACGTTCTGGGGATGGAAACCATAAAGATAAGAGGGAGTGTGGGAGATTAGTAGTAGTTGAAGGAAAGGCTATATTTAGGGTACAACAATAATGCATAATATGGAAATTGGATGACATGGTGCAGGCCATATATTCACAGATTTCTGTCCAAACTCGCTTGTGGGAAGCAAAGTTGGTCTTGTGAAACAATCCAGTATCATTTCCTTTCCTCAAATAATGAACTTGGTAACTAACCCCAATCAACACTAAAATTTGTGTAGCACTATTTGGATCCATTTGAAGGAAAAAGAAGAGAAAAAGGGATTTATCTTTCATAAGCACCTACTATGTGCCAAACATAGTGGTATATAATTTATAGGCAGTCCTCACTTTACACAATTCTGATATGCACAAATCATAGTTTACCTAAAGAACAATCCCCCAGCAACACAGTTCAAATTTGTTATCAGAGTATATGAATTGAGTATAAGCTTCACTGTTAGCTTGTCAGCCCATAAGTTACTATATATATAACAGGTGTGCATCAGGATTAGTGATCAATTATGTCACTTCTTTCAAAATCTGTCTGTGATTGGTCACTGAGCATCTGTTTTTCAGTTCAAATACACTAAGCAAAGTGTGCAATTGTATTGCTTCCTTGCGTCCCAGTGAAAAACCCATGTGATATTTTGCCCAAAAATGGATAATTGAAAGAGAAAATTGTCCAACGAAGTAAAGAAACAAAAAGTGCTAACAATGGAAGTAAAAAACAAATCAAACACAATGGAGTTATAAGAGAAATTACTGACCATGGGACTGATGACCCTGCCACTATTCAAGAGATCCTAGATATGTAGCCAGAGATCCCCAGTGAAGGTGAACGAATCAACATAAATAAGCAATGTGAGAAAATTGTGAGAAAAGGATGATGAGGTCCCAAAGGAAGTGACACCAAAAAATCTCCATATTAAAGGGATTCTTGGAGATATTTTGCAATTTTGAAAGTATAAATGTTAAAATATTGGAAACTGATTCAAATCTGGAAGAGTATGACAACTCACCAAGGCATAAAAATGATGGTCACTCCATATCTTAAGTTATACAACAAGAAGGCAAACACTGTTTAAACTACTCCTGATACATATAAAAAAACTTTTAGTTTCCAATGTTTCTAGTGTTTTAAATTATAATGTACTAAATAAATAATAATTTTATTTCATCTCTCTGTACATTTGTAACTGACAGTAAAGGTTTTTAATGTTTTTTTTAAGATTTTATTTTTTCATTTGACAGAGAGAAAGAGAGAGAGAGCACAAGCAGGGGAGCAGCAGAGGGAGAGGGAGAAGCAGGCTCCCCATGGATTAGGAGCCCAACGTGGGTGTCAGTCCCAGGACCTTGAGATCATGATCTTAGCCGAAGGCAGAGGCTTCATCGGATGAGCCACCGAGGTGCCCCAATAGTTTGTAGTGTTTTGACAAAAACTATAAAGGTCACAAAACACAATGTAATTTTTCCCATCAGTGGGACCACTTTGCATAGTTTTAACCTGCATGGTCATTTTTATGATCCTGCACTATTGTACAAAGCAGGAACAGCCTTACATTATTTCTTTTGAGATGCACAAAAACCTTAGGGCCTAGCTTATATGGTCCAAATGTCTCAGGTGAAGATCGGAGTAGTTAGGTGCTTAACTAAAGGTCAAATGGTTATAAATGATAGATTCATAAATGAAGTACCTTCAAATAGTAGGCACTCAGAAGACATAAGTTCTCTTCAAAATGATCTAAACACCTAAGTATGGCTGGCTTCAAAAGTACACTCTTCATAATAAGTAAATCTGAGTATTTCATTAAATATTGTCTAGAAATAGAACTCATTATATGTGGTAATTTTACCATATATACCTATATGATAAATCATTCAGGAAAAGATAAATTATTATTTAATAAATGGTATTTGGTCAACTAGATAGCAATTGGTGGAAAAATCAAGATTAAAAAAATCAACCCTACTACCCCAACTAACATTAAATTTTGTGTATCAGATGAAATAAAAAATTGCTTTACCAGTTGAAATTCTACCTGACTCTTTATATCAAATTCAATTTTGATAGATTGAAGATACAGTAATAAAAAGCAATAGCATAAAGGTTATAAAAGATAACTTGGTTGGGTTTTTCTTAAAATATCGGGGTTAGAAATGTCTAACATGACACAAGAACCCAGAAACTATAACTTAAAAGTCTGAAAAATTTGAGTATATAAAAACTAGAAAATAAAAACTTACAAATAGTAAAATAACACCTCAAACAAAGTTTAAAAAAATGACAAACTGGAGGAAGTATTTTCAACCATATATGATAAGATAAAGGAGCATATCCCAATATACAGAGAGCTCTTACAAACCAAAAACCTTAAAAGAAAAAAGTATTAAAACAAAAAAACATGGCAAAGGGCACCTTATAGAATAAGAAAAGCAAAACAATGGCAAGCATATGAAAGTATCTTCAACTTCAGTAATCATTTAAACAACAAGAAGAACTATAGTGAGATATCATCACTCACTCACCAGGTTAGCAAAGTTGAAAAAGGTGAACCCAAAGAAGTCAATCACAAAATACAAAATCCCAGTATTCATAAGAATGTTATTGGAGCACTGTTCGGAATGGTGAAAAACTGGAAAAAAAATCCAAGTGTGCCTCAACAGGATACAAGTTTATTTATTTACCATGCAGCCAACAAAAAACACTCTGATATTTGGGGGGCAGGGACATGGATATATGTCTGCAACCAGTTTATCTTTTCTTTCAATTCTTTGAATGATGAAAATAGGTTACAGAATTAAACATACAGCATGCTACCATTTATGTCAAATATGTCTACATTCTATGGTGTTCCATTGATTTCCACAAATTGTACAGATTTCTGTGACTTGGTATTTGTAATAGAAATCTACAGATTTGCATAATATAATTTTGTTATTGTTGGAAACAGTTTTAATATCTTTGCTCCAAAACTAACAGACCAATTTGTTTCAATGGACACCAATAAAAAATACCACAAAAGATAGGAGTTAACATAGTGGAAAGGTAAAAAAGCCATAGTGGGTTCAAGAAAAAAATTCAAAAATCTCTCTAAAGTCGATAGTATGCAAATGAGTCAACTGAATTTTAGTCTAAAATGGTGATCAAGTCATAAAAATTATTTTAATACTGCCCATGAGTCAGTATTAAGGCACAGGGATTTTGAGGGAGGGTGACATGAAGCAAGGCTGGCTGTGACCTCTCACTTATATACAGCCTGGGTTACCTCAACTCTCTCCTAAAAAAAGATGCATCTTAACCTAGTATATAACGTTGGGATCATTGTTTTATATCATCTTTATTAAGATATAATTAACATATAAAATTAAAAAATATTTAAAGTACACATTGTGGTGATTTGATATACATATACACTGTGAAGGGATTCCCCCAATCTAGTTAAAATTAAGACATCCATCACCTTGCACACTTTTGGGAGTGGGTAAGAACATTTAAGTTCTACTGTCTTAGCAAATTCCAGTTATACAATGGTGTTATCAATTCTAGTCACCATGTTTCATATTAGATCCTCAGACCTTATTCAATTTACAGTTAAAAGTTTGTACCATTAAGGGATACCATGCAGTATTTGTCTTTCTCTGTCTAGTTTATTTCACTTAGCATAATGCCCTCAAGGTCCATTCATGTTGGTGCAAATAGCAGGATGTTCTTTCTTTCTCATGGCTGAATGATATTCCTCTGTGAGTGTGTGTGTGTGTGTACACACACAACATCATCTTTATCCATTTATTTGTTGATAGACACTGAAGTTGTTCCCATATCTTGGCTTTCGTGAATATGCTGCAATCAACATGGGGGAGCGGGCATCTCTTTGAGATCTCTTATCTCATAAGAAATAGGGCATGTGTGTTGACCCTGAAAGAGTACAGTCTGTCCTCTTTCAACCCAGAGGCAACTTCTCTCACAAATTGTCCTTTGATTTCTTATTTTTAATTAGCATATTTTACTTAAGAAGTGGCACAATGGCAAAAGTCATTCTAAAGGTGAGTCCCTGAGCAATAGCAATTTTCTACCTGGACACAGAATAATCATCATGGTTACCAGTTGTGCACTCACATATGGGCGGCTATAACAGAAAAACAACTTACTTTCCTATCTTAGGTTAAGATAATCAATTAGAGTAAAAGTAGAAAAAAGAGAAATGATGCTTATTTGCTCATAACATGAAAAGTCATAGGAGAGAAAGAACTTTAGTCTAAAAGTGGTCTAAACTCTTCCCTCCCTGCTTCCACCCTGGGCCCAGTGGTCAGGGTTGGATCTCAAGGGAGTGGCCAGATGGGGAGCACATTTCAGGGAGCCCAAAGCAGAGAAAGACCTTAGTATGGGCCCAACCCTTGAGGGAATGGCAGAGCCAGGAATTAGAAGACTAAAACAAAGGAGATCCACAATGCAAAAGCAGAAACTTAAAGGGGAGACAGAGTCAAAAACAGGCTCCAGTCCCAAATTCATGATTAGCTGACTAAACATGTTAGTCAACTTTTAACTTTTCTGAGCTTCATTTTTTTTTCATCTCTACCAAGGGGCAACTAGATCTGGTCTGCTGATATCATGGGAATATATTTGGAAAGAGATTCAAATGTAAGGTCCTGCTTTTTATTAAATACAAATAATTTATCATTATAATTCCCTTGTTTTTGAAATTCTAGGATAGAGAGATGACCCATGGAAATCAAACATGTGTTTTTCTTTTTCCAGTGTGAGAGATGCAGGAAAGATCATCTTGAAATCTTTGGATATTGCCAATTTTCTTTTTTTTCCTTTTTTTAAGATTTTATTTATTTGAGAGAAAGAAAGAGCATGAGCGGAGGGGGAGGGGCAGAGGGCGAGGGAGAAGTAAACTCTCCACTGAGCAGAGAGCCTGATGCAGGACTCCATCCCCGGACCCTGGGATCATGAACTGAGCTAAAGGCTGATGCTTAACTGACTAAGCCACCCAGGCTTCCTAAACATTGCCAATTTTCAAAAGCATCCGTCTATGGCAATAGTAAGGGTGAACTTGGAATTTTTCCCCTTTATTTAGGTGTAGAAACCAGAGGCCCATCTTCACTGAATTGTGGGGACTCCTAGAGTTCCTAGCCATTTGGAGGGGATGGAGGAGGATATTGAGAGGGAGATATTGCAGGGGCGCCTGGGTGTCTCAGTCAGTTAAGTGCCAGACTCTTGATTTCAGCTCAGGTCATGATCTCAGGGTTGTGGGAGGAGCCCCTTGTTAGGCTCTACACCCACCACCCAGCTCGGATTCTGCTTGTCCCTCTCCTTATCCCCAGACCCACTTGCACTTTCTCGCTCTCTCTCTCTCTCTCTCAAATAAATAAATAAACAAAATCTAAAAAAAAAAATAGTGTCTGACACTTGGTTTCAGCTCAGATCATGATCTCAGGGTTGTGAGATCCAGCCCCACATAAGGCCTCAGTGCTGGGTGTGAAGCCTGCTTAAGATACTCTCTCTACTTACATTACAGCTAGTTGAACATAAATAATAAAAAAAGAAAAAATATATATAAATTAATTTTTTAAAGATTTATTTATTTGACAGAGATCACAAGTACATAGAGAAGCAGACAGAGAGAGTGGGGGAAGCAGACTCACCACCGAGTAGAGAGCCCAAGGTGGGGCTCGATCCCAGGACCCTGAGATCATGACCTGAGCAGAAGGCAGAAGCTTTAACCCACTGAGCCACCCAGGTGCCCCTATATAAATTAATTTTAGAAATAAAAATTAAAAATAAAGATTCTCTACCTATGTCTCTCTCTGTCTCCCTCCATCTCACTCAAATGAAGAAGAAGAAGAAGAAGAAGAAGAAGAAGAAGAAGAAGAAGAAGAAGAAGAAGAAGAAGAAGAAGAAGAAGGTGGTACTAAGTTTTCTGCTAACGAGCAAGTGGGAGCCTGAGCAATTAATTGGAAAAAGTGAGAAGTATACACATATTTGCACCCTGAGTTTCCAGAATAGCTCACATGAGTTATTATAGGATACCTATTTGGCAAATTCAAGAATTTCAGGACAAGAATACACATGTCATGTCTGATAGGGAAACTAAAGGAGGCAACAGAGCATGGGGAATGGAGAAGGAAATTTACTCAGAGGCTACCAAGGTGAGGAAACATGAAGAAGCCTTCAGGTTACTTGGGTTTTAAAGTTGGAGTTCATTGTGTGACGTGTGGGTGTGGGGTAGGGAGGGATGGTAGGACTCAGGGCCCACTAAGATGGTAGGGGCAGCTGTGAAAGGCCTTGAATGCCATATAAAGGCGCTTCTCCTCTAGGATGAGATTCTCATCTGGGCCTTTGAATGTTTCTACACTAGCAAGTGATCTGCTTAGATCCAGGGGAAGCAGAAGGAAATTCTCTGCAGTATGACAGTTAAAACTAAACCAAACTTTTCTGCAGTGCAATCTAAATATTAAAAAAAAAACAAATTTAAATAGTTTAAAAGTCCCAGAAGCCTACTATCTTGGACATGCCTTTTGTAGCGCTACATTTATCTCATAATTATTTATAATATACTCAAGGTTTAAAAGATACAAAATTCAGTCCTCTCTAAATGTAAAAAAAAATGTGTAATGAAAGAGCTCTGAGAAAACAGACAATATAAGGACAACAGCCCAGCAAGATTGTGTTTAGGTAGATGAGAGTACACTGGAATGGGTTGTTTTTCTTCTTTAAGCTTAGATATGTTTATTTAATTATGCACATATCTCTTTTTACACACTAGTGTGTCACTATATCATAATATTTCCAATTCAAACTGAGAACCAAAACCATGCCATTACCTTCACCATAACCCTAAGACTGCAACACCACAATCTGCTAGGAAATAGAACAATCCAAACAAAGATCTCAAAGGGAAGTAATAAAGAGGAGTGCCAGCAATGAAACCACATGTTTACCAAGAGCCAGTGAGTTGTTGGGAGACAGAAACACTTGTCCATGAGTACTGTTCACTTAAGAGGTATGGCACAAGAATGGTCCTAAGCCCCTGGAATAAGAAATATTCTTGTATGTAATTGGACTATCTTCCCATCTGTAAACTCGATGCTGTAACATTTTCCCTACCACATGTAACCTTTTATTAACACTCAGCAACCTTTGAAAATAATTGCCTTCTTCCAATAAGGAATCTGTTATAAGGCAATCAGGTGATATAACTATTTCCCATTCTGCAGAAACCCTGAGCAATTTTCCTTCACATAACGCACACGTGACAGCAGCTGGGTTCTGAGCGAGTGACTTTCTAACACTGAGTCATGCTAACACCACGTTACATGGCACTCAGGTCATAAAGGCATTCTGCACACTTAAAAACACATTTTTCATCATATGTAAAGACCTTAAGTCATCTGAATCTGAAACAATTGCTTTTTTGAGGAAATATCAACTATTAATCTAACTGTAGACAGAAGACTCTAGGGGGTAAATCTAATTTGTTTTTAAATTTCTTAAAATTTATTTTAAGGTAACAAAAAACATAAGGCTGGCTGGATGAAAAAGAGGGCGCAAAATAGATGGAGTTGCTTCTTCCTGTGGCCCATACCGAAAACTCGATATTAGATCATGAACATTAACTCGGGTTTTCATTCCCTGTTTCAAATTAACATGATGTTCTTTTATTAGGCTAGAAAGTGCCAACATAAATCAAACAAGAATAGCATCTTTCCCTAAATAATAAGTAAAGAAACATGATAGAGTAGGAAAGTACCAAATTAGCTACAAATTTTCCATCTCATTGTTTTCTGAAAAATAAAATTTTATAACGAACATGCTCTATACAAGCTGTGCCGGTAGGTCTCGCTTCCAAAAACCCTCACAGAGCAGTAATAAAAACCAAGCATGAACTCTAGGACATCTGCTATGGCATTGTTATCAAATGCAATCATTTTGGTCACAAATCTAGACTTGCTTCAACTTTTTGTTGAAATATTAGTTTGTCTGCAGCATCTCCAATCTGGCACACAAGGACTGACAGATGCTCTGGTCTTACCTCAGCTTCAACTTACACGGCTTCTCATTATACTAGCTGTAGCTCGGCAAACTAGTCCTCTGTTCTGGAAAGCGGACAAAATGCCATCTGTCTCTGCATGGTTATCAAAACGAATACTGCAGTGTGAAGAAACTCTGCTCCAAATGGAAGAATGAGGAGGAGTTGCACCCCATCCATATCCTATTAGAAATTATATATATATACACACATATATATGTCTCTGTATACGTATGTATATGTGTGTCTAGATACATGTGTACATGCCATGTACACATTTATATTATATGTATATACATGTGCAAGGGATCATCATTCAAGCTTTACAATGATTCCATAATGTGGACATTTTCAACCAAAAGGCATGTCTCACCTTTCCGAGCTCTATTTGTAACCTGTGCGATTTACATCATCTGACACTAATTACTAGCTAGAAGGCAAGAGAGCGGTACTCCCCCAGCAAAAGATTCCAAGGTCATTCTGCAATTGAAAGCAGGTGGGAGCCTTACTTTAAAAATCAGGCTAGATTCAGAGACAATGGAGAGAAAGAAAGGGGGAAAAGCCTTACGGAAATGGAAGGACACGTGAATTTCCACTATAGTATCCATGCCTGCAAGTCAAGGGGGAGGAAAGGCGGATACCAAGGACAGCAACGAGAGTGAGGAAGAGGACAAGGATAGAGGCTGACACCCCCCGAGAACATAAAAATGGCACTGATTGCTTTGGTAGCCCTGAGAGGAAGAGTGTGGCTAGAAAAGTACCAGATCCCTTCCCTGCAGCAAAATGGGGAATTTGAACATTCCGTGTGACAGCATGTTTAACTTTGATTCCTATATTTTCATACATTTGAAGCACAGCAATGGAAAAGAACTTTCAACCTGAAGGGGCATTTCATACTTCAAGAAATTCAAGGAGCTCTTTAAAGCCAGTATTTTCTTCCACAGAGGTGCTGGAGATCAAAATCAATCGTATTGAGGATCTTCAGATTTGGAGACCCTGACTTAGGGGATATTCAGCCCTTTTCTCCCAAACCTCTTGACATTTTAAGATGCCTGCTCAGGGCCGACAGTATATTCTCACTAGCCAGCAACTGATAGGTACCCAAGTCCTCCTGGAGTCCATATGAGGGCCTTGTTATTTTCAAACTAAGTCTTTGTCTGAACCCCTAACCCCAGGCATCTGTCTAAAAGACTGATGAGGATTAGAAATCGGAATGAATGCTGGTTTTTACTCCAAAGTCAATTGGTTGGATCTGTTTACATAACCTTTTGTTTAATTCTATAGTTTATGAGAAATGAGATTCTGAAAGCCTTATATGAAAGCTCTCAGTCCAATTCCCACATGGGTCAGTTCACTTCACTCTGTCACATGTCACAGACACATGCTGTCCCCTCACCCCATTGAACCATCTGGCAAATGGTGCTGCTGGTCACAATGGGAGCTAAGAAGCAAATGTGGCCAGACCAGTGCAAACCCATCCTTGGAGGGAGGGGGCAGGAATTATCAGAAGTCCGGAGGGCCACGTTGAAATGCACAGGACAGCCTATTTCATTTTGCTGCCTCTTCCGCTCCCACAATTAATTTCATTCACAAGCATCCTCACTATCAAAGTTGTGTTGGGTTCCAACACTTCCCCTTGACTAACCTCACTGAGTAACAGTAAACCTCACTGATTTATAATGCTGTTAGTGTGTGTTATTATCATCAAGACAACAGAAACCCTTTCGAGAGAAGCATCTCAAAGAAAACAAAGCACCTGTGCAGGGCAGGAAGTCAGCTCTGTGCTCATGGGGTCTCAGAAAGGGAAGCCCACTCAGGTCAGCCAGGCTATCTATAAAAGTCCTCGGGGCATCTTGTACCCATTTCTCTCAGGGCTCCTGACACCTGTCTGCCCCTTCCCTCAACCCTGCTTTTCTCCTGGACTTTGATTTTGGACTCTCCTCTAGCTCTTGGTGGCCCCTCGTCTTCTTTCTTGTCTGTGCCCTTGAAGGAGCATCCCTGATACTCACTTTCCATGCCTCTGGCCAAGCCCATTGTGCTAGGCACAAAAGTGGAATAAATCTAGAAGATCTTTGGGTGAAAAGTCAAAAGAACTGAACTCCGGCTCCACCTGAAATGCTAACAACAGCAGGCCATGAAGCAAATTCACTAACCTCCCCATACACATGCCTTCTCCTTTTTCAGAGGGAGAAAATTACACTGACCTTGCCTCTTTCATAAGGAGAAAACTGTGCCTGGCCCAGAACAGGCACTCAATCAATATTTATTAGCATATTGAAAGATTAGAAAGCTACAGTGTCATCTAAGTGTATGCTGATATTAAACCATTATCACCAGAGTGATTAATTTTAAATCTCTTACACTTCTCAATATTTGCATCAAACTAAGATGGTAGCAACTGCTGATTGATAAAGTCATACAGACATATGGAGACAATAACATAAGCTAGTATTTACTGAGCACATAATAAGTACCAGGCAATATTCTAAACTGATTACATGGATTAACCCATGTAATCTTCCCAAGAACCCTACAGTATAAAAACTTATTACCTTGATTTTACTTATGAGGAATGCAAGGCTCAGAGAGGTTAAGTGACATGTCTCAAGTCACCCACACAATGGGTAAATGAGAACGATGGGATCTGAGTTCAGAGTTATCACTGGCTCAAGACCTGTGTGCATTTCTATGACACTATTCTACAACCAAAGATCAAAGGAAAACAGGCAGCAGTAAATTTAAAGTAGCTAATCACAAACCAGAATTATGCTGATGTCATAGACCCCAATAACTACACGGCAGACAGAAAGCAATAACACCTGAAGTTCGTCAACACAAAATCAATAAAGCCATGATCCATCATGACCTTAGTGACAATGTGGCCCTTTATAAAACAACCCCTCATTTTTGCTATCAGTCCACACTCAGATATATTTAGGACACCATTTGCTTTGCATTATGTTCAGTTGACAGTACCTCATTCACATTTTTCCTTCATTCAGTAAGGCAGCAGTGGGAAGGTAGGAGGAGCAGTTGACTTGGAGTCAGAAGAGCAAGGTTTTGGTCCTGACTGGCACTAACTACCCTTTGTTCTCTTGTTGGTACATTAAGGAGGTTGGAATAGATTCCATATTAACTTTCTGCAGGGGCCACAACTGCATGCTATTGCAATGAGGAAGTTCATGTTTATCCCCTGAATCTAAATGGACTGAGGGAAGACCTGGAAGGTGGGAGGTGGGGAGGCGGTTGGGGGGATTCAATTGCTGAAACACCAGAGAAGGCATTGGAAAATCCATAGACCCTCAGTTAACCCCTACTTCTTGAAATTTCTCATGGCAGTAATGGGATTTTGACGATGGTGGTGGTGTTGGTGTTGGTGATGGTGGTGGTGATGAAGGTGATGAGGGTCTACTGCCGTCATTTACTGAGTACCCACAATAAACCTAGTATTTTACATACATTGTTTCCTTTAACCTCCTCAGAATATTGCAAGGCAGGTATTATTATACCCACTTTACAGATGTGCAAACTAAAGCTGAGAGAAATGAAATGGCTTTCTGAAGTCACACAGCTGACAAGTGGTGGAGCCAATAATCTGATCGGGGTCTTCAAGGTCTCACAGAGGAGATCACGGCCCCTTATTTGGCACTGTGCATCCAGTCCCTAGCCCAGGACCTAGCACTCCCTGAGCGCCTGATTGAACCAGTGCTTACTGCTCCCACCCCTCCCTATGCTGTCTTTTTCTCTGTCTCGCTCCAGATAGTATGTTAGGCACTTTACATATATTAGCTCACACAATTCGTCTTGTGAAACTTTGAGAAAAATAAAATTATTCCCGTTTTAGAATCGAGGTAAGGGGCGACTTACCCAAATCTGCAAACAAAAATAGCTGGAAGTGGGAGTATCTGGCTAGTTCCAAATACTGACCTTCTTACAAGATTTTCAAATGATCTGTCAGTTATGAATCATTATTTAAGAAAAAGAGAAGTGATCTTCATGGAATTTCACTTTAAGTGATGGACTTGTGTTTCTTGAGTTTTTCTTTCGTTTTTTTTTTCCTGTGAGACAGAAGGAGAGTGGGGGGAGGGGCAGAGGCAGAGAGAGAATCTCAAGCAGACTCCCCACTGAACGTCGAGCCTGACAAGGGGGTGGACCCATAATCCTGAGACCACGATCTGAGCTGAAATCAAGAGTCAGATGCTTAATAGACTGTGCCACCGAGGCGCCCCTTGAGTTTGTTTTCAACTTTGCTGCCATCCTCTTCCCCTGTAAATACATGCACATATACCGAAGCCATTGGCCTCTGGGGTTTCAGGTTTGGTGCCATTTGAAATGCACACTCTGAACACCCAGCCTGGCACACAAGTGACTTGTGTGTTCTTCTGGTTCTTCCCTCAATCTCATATATTTCACCTTCATATGAAAGCAGACACATTCATGCTAAAAGGCATTTAATATTAAAAGTTCAAATGGACAACTTTTGTTGGCCTTCACTTGGTAAGAAATGAAGACAAATAAAACGTATCTTTTATTTCCCATATATCCCAATTTTGTGAAACTGTCAACGTCGGTTATTTAGGACTGAGCACGTGTGAAATTTCGGCTGAAATGATGTAAAGAGCAAAAGCATCATTAGGAGTTTCATAGATTTCCACTGGTTAGATTTATAGAAGAAAGTTCCAGATATGACACAAACTCCACAGGGGGCCCCCGGGCACCGGTGGCACCATGCCACTTCCACTGGCAGATAGCTCTTACAGAAGCAAAGAATGCAATCTATCATCTCAGAGTCTGATCGGAGTGCCTAGGTCTGAATGAGGTCACTCCTAGCACAACCCCAGTGCCACTCACAATGCAAAATACCACCTAATTCTGTCACCAATCCTGTCCCTGTACTCATCCTGCACTCTCTCCTCTGCATGCCTCACACCACCCCAAACACCATACCCTTTCCGGGCTTCACCCCTTCATATGTGCTGTTCACCTTCACTAGAATGACTTTTCTGTTCCATCCTCCCTGACATAAAAGTGAGGACGTACACTTCTTTCATGACCTGGCTTGTCCTCTGGGAAAACTCTCCTCAGCTCAGCAGCAGAAGCATTTACCTTCTACCCCCACTCTGATGCCTGCATTCACACCCTTCCCTGTACCACTCAGCCAGCATGCCTATTTCTTCCACTAAACTGAAAGCTCCTCAAGACATGCACTCTTCTGTGAGTCTCTAGGCCTCTGTGCCTAGGCTCTGGCACCTGGTAGATGCTCTGTAGAAGTTCAGTGAATGAACACACGTGGACTCTCTATAGACATGGCTCATCCCTTTCTTCTAGTCTTCAAAGCAGAAAATTCAAAAGGGCATTTCAAAAGCATGTCTTTACTGCAGCTGCCTGGTTAAATCTGTTCACTTGCCATAGAAGGCCCTTTTTTTTGCTTCAGTAAAGCACACATCTGACAACATGAGTTTACCTTTAAAGTGGAGTGTCTCCATTCTGAATGACAAAATGATATGGCCAGGAGGGGCAGGAAACTGCAAAGCAAACTGCGATCCAAAATAAGAAGTAAGGGTCAA
Organism: Lontra canadensis; assembly: GCF_010015895.1. Classification (NCBI taxonomy): domain Eukaryota; kingdom Metazoa; phylum Chordata; class Mammalia; order Carnivora; family Mustelidae; genus Lontra; species Lontra canadensis. Next base: position 381,221 of record NW_022631172.1, read on the forward strand.
CCTCTTACATTCAATCATATGCAATGCTCCATTTATTTCTTGTAATTTGCATTGTGTTTTCAAGCACAACAGTATGGGTAATCTCTTCTCAAACCATTCATTCATTTGGGAGTTATTCCTTCTCCTTTTTACCTAGGCAGTTATATCTTAGCATTCTAAAGGTCCTTGCTCCCAATCTTCTTCCCTAAAGATATTAGAGTACAAATAGTATGCATCTTCTGCTCCTTGTGCTAGGCAAAATTTTAAGATGACCCTCAGTGACCCAGATCCATGCATAAATCTCTTTCTTTTGAGTATGGGTAAGTCCTATAACTTATTTCTAAGCAATAGTATATGGCAAAGGTGATAGGATATCAGACCTTTGATTACGTTACATCATATGGCAAAGGTTAAGGGATTTTGAAGATGCAACTAAGGTCCCTAATTAGTTGACATTTAGTTAATCAAAAGAGAAATAAACTTGGGTGAACCTGACCTAATCAGATTAGCCTTTGAAAATACAGTCTAGAACCTCCTGGAAGTCAGAGACTCAAAGGAGCAGAGAGTCTGTCTCTCTCCATTGCCAGCATAGAAGAAACAAGCTCCCCAAAATTCTACAGCCATAAGAAATTAATTTTGCCAATAATCAGAGAGAGCTTGGGAGTGGGTCCATCCCTAATTGAGCTGTCAGATGAGAGGGCAGCCCAGCTGACATCTTAACTATATAACCTTGTGAGACCATAGGCAAAGAAGCTAGCAGTGCTATGCCTGGGTATCTGAATTACAGAAACTGTGAGATAATAAATGAAAACTTTTTAAAGTCACTAAATCTGTGGTAATTTGTTATGCAGCAATAGAAAACAAATATAGCATCATGTGCACCTGGAGCCCAGTACTAGCACCATATTTTCCTATATGTGTATCCCTCTAAACTTTGGACCTTAGTTACCTTATCTATGTGGTAAAGATCGTGTCATTTATCTTATGGTCCCACTGTCAGAAGTAATGAGTTAATATATGTTAAGTATACTTAATACATGTTAAGTCCTTGTACATGCTAGCTATCACTCAAAGGTAAAATATTAAGAAATGGAAATTTATTGAGTCCCACTCAGTGCCAGGCATCATTCTAGTTGCTGAGTTTTTAGAAATGAACAAGACAGGGTGCCTACGTGGCTCAGTCATTAAGCATCTGCCTTCAGCTCAAGTCATGATCCCAGGGTCCTGGGATTAAGCCCTTCATCAGGCTCCCTGCTTAGCAGGAGGTCTGTTTCTCTCTCTCCCACTCTCCTTTCTTGTGTTCCCTCTCTTGCTTGTTTCCCTCTCTGTCAAATAAATAAATAAAATCTTAAAAAAATGAAATGAACAAGCCAGACAAGGTGCCTGCTCTTACGGAATCCACATGCTAGTGATAAGGTGACAGATAGTAAATAGCTTAATATATGAATGAACGAGAACATATGATTAAAATAAAAAGGACAATGTGGTAGAGTGACTGGGAGACACATCCAATTGGGTGGCCACAGAAATCTCCAAAGAGGTGATATCTGACCTGAAATCTGAATGACAAGAAGGAATCAGCTTTGTGAAGATCCAGGGGCAGGGTATTTCACAAAGAAGAAAGAGCAGTGCTAAGCTTTCAAGTGAGAAAGAGTTTGGTGTTTCTGTAGAACAGCAAGAAGGCCATTAAGGCTGAAGCAGAGCAAGCAGGGGAGAGAGAGGGCTGAGATAAAGTGGAGAGGTAGGCAGGGGTCAAACCATATAGAGTCTCATAGGCCATGATGAAGAATTTGCTGTTATCTGATTTCCCACCTGAGGGATTTGACCTGGGTGAAAGGCATCTCCAACTGTTATACAGTGCTTGGATTGTAGGGGGCAAGAGTTGAAGCAAGGGGGGCAGTAGTACTGCTATGGTCCAGACAAAGAGGGATGGTGACTTGGATTGGGGCAGGAGAAGGAGAAGAGAGCCCTGCAGATGGTCATTCCGTACAATAAATATTTTATCAATGGTTGAATACATAGATTCAGGCCCACATGAAGTGAAATGCCACATTTTTCCCATTATTTTCATGCCCCTCCCCTTATTTTCTCATACCAGTAACCCAGTGTATGTGTATGCCCAGCATCTGAATCAACCAGCAAAGCTAGAGCAAACAGGAGGTTTCTTTTTTAAAGATTCACCTATTTATTGGTGGGTGTGTGAGGAAGAGAGAGAATCTCAAGCAGACTCTAGGCTAAGCACAGAGTCTGGCTTGAGGCTCTATCCCATGACCTTGAGATCATGACCTGAGCCAAAACCGAGTCTCCAAGGCTCAACCGCATGAGCATCTAGGTGGCCCAAGATGCATATATGTGTGTGCACACACATGTACATATGGATACATGTATATATTAAAGTGCATGTTTAAAAAACATAAGAAAACATCTTTATTCATTCACATCATGGGGCTTCATAAATTAAAACAAAAATACTAAGGGTCAAATACAAACTGACAAACATGAAGCCTAAAAATACAACTGGTTTCCCTGGGAAAATCTCTAAAAGAGAGTTTCAGCAAACTGAAAAGTATCATTAAATGTAGTTTTGTGTCTGATGTGTTTGTTTGCCAACGCACTCCATTAATTAAAGATACTGTTGTGATCTTATACCCAATCAGTAATTCCACCTTTAAATTAATCAAAAGCCAAAAATGGAAAGAAAACAATGAATTGTTGACTTAAAACATCTCAGTAATACATTTGATATATCCAGCAGGTGAACAAAGAAAAGCCTTTGACAGCACAGAGTGCTGAAGAAATGCACAGTAATAGAGATAACCATCTCTTCCAGAGGGCTAAGCCCAAATAACAGCTTCAGTCTTTTAAAGAAAAAATAAGCCAATATCCAAGAACACTACCTACTATCATTTTCAATAACATGGCCCCCCAATCACTCCATGATTCTTGTTATTTTTAGTTTACGTAAACTTTCCATCATTTAAAATACACTGATACTCCTCAACTGACAGACATAGCTTAAGTGCATGGTCCATGGGGACAATTTTCTTAGGCCTAAGAAAGGTTGTGCTAAGCTTTGCTAAAAATTCTAGAAAAAAAAATAAGTGAATGCAGGAATGATTTCAATTTCACTCTAGGACTTTATCAGCCTGTATTTATCATAGTTACAGATGAGGACAATCATGGGCTACAAAGAAAAGTGCCCTAAATAAGTCAATGCAAAATCCACAGCCATGGATTGGCACATAAGAAGCCATCATTCTCTTGTGTTTATTCCTCATTGCAAAGGTTTATTGACTATTGAAGAGAAATTAGTGGGTCAAACCTGAGTTTAGAAATAAGAATTAAATTATTCAAGGCCAGTTGAGTGAACTTCCACTTATATTTGATTTTAGCTCAGAAGTTATAAGTCTTTTCTGGCTAGTAGTTTTTGATCTGATGAAAACATTTAATGAATGATCAAAGAAATTAGATTACTGACCACTCTGCTAAAGTTTAAAGATATGTACAGAATGGCATTTTTAAAGGTGAATGCAAAGAGCCATACTTGTGTAAGATATAAAATTGTTTACTTCTCTGTCTCTTCTTTTAGGCTGTGAACTCCATCAGGGCAAGAACTGTCTTTTATCTCAGCAGCTCTGGCTCCCATCAGAGTAAGTGACTCATAGTAGGTTCAAAAGTAATGTTCAACTAAGGACTATAAGTTCACGGTCTGTGTCTTGAAGTCCTTATCATCTAATAGAGGAAATTAGGCACACATGTAAATTGCAAGAATACAAGGCAGTTTTACATAGAACAGATTAAATACAAAAAAATACATGGGATGAAGGGTCACTATAGGATGAGGCTCATATGCTAAGAAAGTCAAGGAGAAAACAGAATTAGGCCAAATTTTTAAAGATGGGTAAATATGACTGAAAGAGGTATTCTCAACACTGGAAATGCCAGGAACAAAAGCAGGAAGGTAGGAAAATCCAGTGCATGTTCATAAAATGATGAATACTCCAGATCCAATTAGACATAGTGCTGGGCATATGGAAAAGAAAAGGCTGGAAAGCTGTCTTAAGGGTAAAGAGATCCCACATACCAGGTGAAGGAAGTTGAACATTATTTAGTAGTCAATTTGGTAGAATTTTACTCAGCAGCCACTAAAGAATTGGACTGACATTAATTAACTCAACAAACTGTGAGAGATATCAACAGAATTCAAAGTTATACTCCAAAGTTAAAGGAGACTTCAGATAAATCTACATGAGAACCGTACAAGTTATACATGTGAACAAATCAACATAGGAAAACATACAAGTTATGTACATGGAGTGACAAAAATAGAGAGCATCAACCCAAATAGAAAAAAAACCTCAGGTACAGTCAAATAATACCTGGGCATCAGAGCTGGTGACAATCAGATAGTAATAAGTAAGAATGAACATCCTCTAGAAATGTTAGTGTGAATAACCAGGGGAGATCAAATAAATACCACTATGAGACATATAATATTTTGTCAGACACATAAAGGCAGATCAAGTCTAACTTTTATGTCTAAGATGAAACAAGCATGTCAAGATATTAAGTAAGTTAAGATACACATAGGAAGGGTGCCTGGGTGGCTCAGTTGGTTAAGCAACTGCCTTCCACTCAAGTCATGATCCCAGAGTCCTGGGATCAAGTCTTGCATCAGGCTCCCAGCTCCACGGCATGTCTGCTCCTCCCTCTGACCTTCTCCCCTCTCATGCTCTCCCTCACTGTCTCTCTCTCAAATAAATAAATAAAATCTTAAAAAAAAAAAAAGATACACATAGAAAGAATGTGATGCCATCTGAACCTGGACTTGAACCTTGGCTCCACCACTTATTAGCTTTGTGACATGGGGCAATTTGCTTAGCTCCTCTGAGTCTCAGTTTCCTTATAGGCAAAATAGTGATTACAACAATACCCACCTATGGAGCTGGTGTATTAAAGAGAAAATGGAGGTAAAAAGAACTCTGTGAATTGGGAAAGCCAAACTCCTCTCTTCACAGATATTGGCGTGTGTCTAGAAATCATCAGGGAGTTGTTTCAAATGTATATATATCCCCAGACCTCTGCCTCACAGATTTGATTTAACAGGTTGGCAGTGGGATTCCGGGATCCTCATTAAAAAAAAAAATAATTATGGTTCAAAAGAAACACACATAACATAAAATTTACCTGCTTAACTACTTTCAGTGCACAGTTTGGTAATGTTAAGTATATTCACATTGCTGTGCAGTAGATCTCCAAAACTATATCCACTGAACAACTCCCTCCCTCATTTGCCCCTCCTTCCAGCCCCTGGCTACCATTCTATTTTCTGTATAAATTTGACCACTTTAGATACATCATAAATGCAATCATACAGTATCTGTTTTTGTGACTGGCTTATTTCACTTAGCATAATGTCCTCAAGGTCCATCCAAGTGTATGTGTGACAATGTCTTTCATTTTTAAGGCTGAATAATATTCCACTGTGTGTGTGTATATGTGTGTATCTCACATTTTTTTCTATCCATTTACCCACTGATGGACACCTGGGTTACTTCCACCTCCTAGAAATTGTGAATAATGCTGTTACAAACATAGATGTGCAAATATCTTTTCAAGATCTTGCTTTCAGTTCTTCTGAATACTGTATACCCAGATGTGAGATTGCTGGATCAGACGGTAGTCTTATTTTGAATTTTGGGGGGAACCTCCATACTGTTTTCTATAGCAGCTACACAGTTTTTCATTCCCACCAACAGCGCACAAGGATTCTGATTTCTCCATATTTTCACCAACATTTATTATTTTCTAGTTTTTTTTTTTTAATAACAGCCATCCTAATGGGTGTGAGGTGGTATTTCTTTGTGGTTTTGATCTGCTTTTCTCTAGTGGGATCTGCGTATTTAATAGGCTCCCAAGATGTTCCAAAACCGCAACAAAGTCACACATTGAGAAAAATTGCTCCAGGTCAACAATGGTTGCTTTTTTCAGTAAGAAGATGAGGAGAATGAAGCTGGCCATTGCCTTTTCAGCATGGATACCACAAAATAAACCAAAACTATACTTCCTACCACATTACCATTGCACTTGGAACTTTAATTTCCTACACAACTTCTAACAACAATGAACACTGACTTTTTGCAATTACTTACTTGTTACAAAGCCCCTGACATAATGCAAATGCAAGTTCAAATCTCCTGTGAATGACAATTGTCATTGTCTTCATCTATGCTGTAGGTACTGGTATGTATAAAGAGCACCTTAAAGGATAAGATTCTTATTCATGAAATGCTGTTTATACTACCAATATTTCCCAACAAAGAGAATCTTTGCCCACTCACTTCTTTTCTCTTGGTCACTACCATTATTTTTAACTCTCTGGTGCCCTGGCCCACACCCAATTTTAATTCTGCATAATTTGCATGTGTACTCTAATTTTATCACTGATGTGGGAGTGCCAATTCTATCCATAATATACTCTATACCAAATGCATTCAGATTTTCTCCCTTTGGGTATAAGACCACTTGGTCTTTCTACAAAGGCTTATGCAAAAACAAAACAAAACAAAACAAAACAAAAACAAACCTGACAAAATTGGGGGTAGGGGTTATCCTAGAATTTGAAGAGCAGCAATAAGAATATTCATTAGGGGTACCTGGGTGGCTCAGTCAGTTAAGCGTCTGACCCTTGATCTCAGCTTAGGTCTTGATCACAGAGTCATGAGTTCAACCCCTACATTCTGCTCCATACCAGGTGTGGAAGACTACTTTAAAAAAAGAAAAAAGATCTTCATTAAAAGCTACATCTAGAAAATACTTATTGAGTACCTATTACATGCCACTCTTAGTCACAGATTCAATTATCAGTATATTTTAGTCACCACTTGCTGTAGAAGGAATCCTACCAAACAAAAATACTTCCAAGATGGCTGTTAGAGTCATAGCCAGGGCTATGAATACATTGAAAGACTGATTCATTATTTCTTGGAATATTTACTGAGCCCCTATTATGTTCTAGGTACTGCATTAGAGGCTGGAGATAGAATAGTGTTTTGATACTAAAAACTGAGGTTTCATCATTGAAGAATGATGCTTCACATAATAGGGGGATTATCTATCTTACACTCTTGCCTTCTTAATCTTGGCCCACCTCTTTGTTGTGTAGTGCTCACACAGACCTTCTTATTTGCCTTTAGCAGTAATATCCCTATGTTTAAGTACTGATACTCAATTAATAATTGTTTTTCTTTCTGTAAGATTGAAACCCATTCCATTCAAATAGCCCATGGTATATTAAGGCAGTCCACCATATTTAAGTTAAAATAGTATGGGGAGTGCTTGATTTCAGGGATAGAAATACAAAAGCCATCAAAGACTACAACATGAAATTGACTAGACTGGAGTAAGAGCCAAAGGAAGTTAATATGGATAAAGTTTTTGAACAAAGACTATTCATTTAGGGTCCCACACACAGCTCCCTACCACCCCACAGAAAGATTTGGCTCTTACTTCGATGGATAGTTTCCCAGACAGGTGATCTTTAAAATGTTCTAGCAGCATAGAATGAAATATGTGTTTCTCTTTGGAGAAGTATGAGGATAGTCCTTTGGGGTCAAAGTTCCTAGGAATAAGGTAGGAAAAAAGTTCAGGGTGCCGGTAACCATGCTGTGAAGAGAGTTCTAGCCATGGTGTTGTCAAAAGCTACTCCATAACTCAGTAACTAACCCAATGTTAAAAGGCAAGAAATTATTCTGAAATAGGCAGAACTCTTGTTTCCATCTGAAAAGAATACTTCATCATCAATTCCCTCTCTGGTATCCCAGCTCTCTGAAGAACCCACCGCAGTGGCTGAGAATGAAGGTCTAGGATTTATTTTTGTTGGTGACATCTTTGGTAATAGAGTAAACCCAGAGTGTGCAAGTTACTGCCATTTCTCTTTAGTTAATACTCGGCACCCTGAGGTTTCAATGAGAAACCAAGAAACATTATCATTTTGTAGCAGAAATTAAAAAATCAAGAAGCTAAGAAATGTGTTCAAATTTCACATTAATTCTCTGCTGAGGCTGGAAAAGCACTTGAGTAATGACTCTGTTTTCAGCTAAAGTGTTCTGACATAATCACTTTCATTATTAAAATATATATATACATATATATATAATCTGCCAATAGACTCTTATTGATATTTATCTTCCTTCCGTATGTCCTTCTTTTCCAATTGAATAATAAGTCATTTAAATAAAGTTATTTTCTTTACAACATCCTTAAAAAGTGGGTGTCCTTCTCTGATTAGGACCTCAAATGACATGGAAATCACTACCACCCCCATAGAGTAACCCAAAAGGGGTAACTATAATTTTCAACCCCATTGCAAACACCATGCACATACTCTTCCTTATATCAAACAAAATCTGTCTTCTGGTTTTCCCCAAAGATCCTAAAATTGGCTAAATATGTCTCCATGTGTGATGCCCAGAACTAACCTTGGCATTCAAACTCATTTGTTCATTTATTCATAGATGTATTCATTTAACCGATATTTACTTAGTGTTAACTCTTTGGCATTGTAATATGTATAAAGGATACAGCAACATGAGAAAAGGACATGGTTATGCCTGCAAGGAACTTATAAAATGTGAGGAAATAAACATTTGACTATAATTATGCAAATAATTATTTAGTAGTAGTATTAGTTATCTGTGTTGTGTAACAAATTACCACCAACTTTAAGGCATAAAACACACACTTATCTCATAATTTCTGTGCATCAGGAATCTGGGAAAAGCTTGACCTGGGTCCTTTCTCAAGATCTCAAGATTGCAAGCAAGGTGCTGACCAGGACTGCGATCTCATCTGAAAGCTCTACTGCAGATGGATCCACTTTCAAGGTCCCTCAGGTTGATGAAGGAATTATTTTCTTTGTAGCTGGCCATAGGAAAAATGGTATCTTGGTTCTTTTTTTCTTTTTTTAAGATTTTATTTATTTACTTGAGAACTTGAGAGAGGGAGAGAGAGAGAACATGAGAGGGGAGAGGGTCAGAGGGAGAAGTAGACCCCCTGCTGAGCAGGGAACCTGATGCAGGACTTGATCCTGGGACTCCAGGATCATGCCCTGAACTGCAAGCAGTCACCTAACTGAGCCACCCAGGTGCCCCAGTATCTTGGTTCTTAAGGCCAGCAAGAGAGAGATTCTAGGAAGACAAACTAGATATACAATCACAGATATGTGATCATGTATAGCCTGTCAATTTTGCTATATATTCTACTGGTTATAAGCAAGTCACAAACTCTGCTCATGTTCAAGGAGAGAGGATTATAAAAAGATGTGATCACTAGGAGGTGGATCATGAGGACCACCTTAAAATTCTACTTACCATAGTGATAAAGTTAAACACTGTTATTAATAAAAAGCTCAGAATGCTATGACAGTAAATAATCTATTTTAGTGAGGAGGGGAAGTCATTAAGTTTTGTGTATAGCTTGTTTCACCCTAACCAGATCACAAGGTAATGTTTTAGTCAGGACTGTGGAGCTAGCTGGGCAAATGCAGGGATTGTTGGGTATTAAGAGGAAAAAGCTTCAAAAACAGGGCAACAGGAAAACAACAAATATGAAGGCCTGTGATGGGAAGATCACTGATGCAGAAAGTAAATAGAGAAGAACCCTAAGTAGGTGAGCACCAAAGTCAGGATCCAAGGCCAAGTTTGAGATAGGCACCTTTTGATTCCCACCACACCCTCTGCAATATGCAAGGCTCACATAAGTTTTCTCCCTGTGGTGACTCTTGCACAGAAAATTCTAAGTTGTAGAAATTAACAAACAACCAGAATGAAAATCTTCCAGGGTATTAAATTGCCCACCAAGCAGCCCAGCACATGGAAACCAATTCTAACCCTTCTTAGTTGGGGCACTGAGGCACGTCCTAAGTCAGTAAATATATTAGAAGGTGCCAAAGGACCTAATGAAGTAGAAAGTCCCTGGAGCATCATTAGAAAACTGTATACAAAATGCATTCCACAGGAGTCAACATTGGCAAGACAGCGTCATTATGCAGCCCTTCTGGTGCTTATGAGAACTCAAACTCCTTGCATATTCCGTTCTAATGAAGGATAATAAGACACTTGTGAACTCAAGCTCACAGGCTGATGCTTAGTGTTGCTACCAATTATCAATACATTGTAAGTATCTGGGAAGGTTGTCCTCTTTGGCTGAGCCCAGTGAGGAAGGAAGGGGACAGCCTCCTCGTCAGCTAGAGCAGCTGAATCAACTCTAGAGATAGATGTCATAGCCCTCACATCTGAGCCTCTGTGAGTAGAATACTGCCTGGTATTTTGTTAACTCAAATAAATTAGTAGAGCAAGAATCTCATTTAATTTCCAGTGAGTCACAGCAAGGTCTTATGAGTCTCAGCTCTATACCTGTCCAGATACTGGAATAGGCTATCATATGTTATTATAGAATTTTCCACCCCTAGTGGGCAATCATCTATTATGGAGAATTTAGGAAGAGAACTTAAAAGCAGAGGCTGGGTTCAATGATCTCATGAAATTTCCTCTAGTTCTGGGATTATACAAAAATCAGTATACTTCAAGGTGGCTGTACAGTCAGGAAAGCCAATATTCCAGGCAAGGTTTCTCTGCCATTATCCCAGAGTTTTTAAAAAAGACTTTAAAAAGATAATGAAGCAATGACCAAGTAAGATGAAGTCTTTAAAAAATGATTGATCCCTTCCATTGTTTTAAATGAACCTTTCTTACTTGCAATGTTCCCAGAATCAGCTTCTGACCTAAAGGTGACACACTTCAGACCCAAAAGTAGAAAGGGACCGATATTGGCTAGCAGCCAAATTAAGAAACCAGGGACAATGGTATTCGCTTAATGAGAGGTCACTTAATCCAATCTCCTAACCAGAGTTAGTGTGAGCAGAGAAGAGCTCAGGGAGATCATAAAACATGTTAACACTGGAATAAATAATTGGAAAATTCCTAAGACCCTCTAGGGTCCAACTTCAAGGTTATATCCAAGGAGAATCAGTGTTCTCCATCTGCATTCTGCACTTCCTCAAACATAGATAAGCAGAGAGTGAAATGCAACTGAATCCCAAGTTAAGACAGAAGAGGGTGAAAACAAGGCCCATTACCGGCTGCAGATAAAAGTATTGCAATATGTGAAGACAAAGGGGGCACAGAAGGGCTTTGTGATAGACTCACCAGGAAAATGAGAGTCTTTCAGTTTATAATTCAACATCCTCATTCTTACTATATCCACTTGGCTCAACACAGGAAAGTACACTGGGATTAATTATAAGGTTGTTTTGTTTATAACACAGCAAAATTAAAAAAAAAAACTGAATGACTATGGCTGTGATCACAAGCAAATGACCATCATTTCCATCCATTTCTTGCATAAAAATGTAAATGGGGGGCACCTGGGTGGCTCAGTCAGTTGGGCATCCAACTCTTGATCTCAGCCCAGGTCTCAATCTCATAGTCATGAGTTCAGGCCCCACGTTGGGCTCCATGCTGGGTGTGGACCCTACTTAAAAAGAAATAAAATAAAAAGTAAAATGTAAATGAGATAGTTTGTCTACAGTATTGAAAGTAATGCTGACTAGTTCCCCTTACAGGATTTCCCAGAATGGAACAAGTTCACATGTAACCTAGCTGCTCAATCTACTCAGGAATGCCCACTCTGATGCAGGGGGATGGGGAATGGAAAATAGTTCCCTCCTGGAGATGATGCCTCACCAGTGAGGAAACTTCTTTCCTCTCTTGGCTTTCATGGTTTCAACACAACTTATTTCTTCCATTGCTTCCCCACAATAGTAGTAATGTTCTGAGTGTCTATACAGGGCTGAGAAGTAAAATGACCTTCCCAAAGTCACACAGCTTGTGAGCATCAAGCCTGGGCATTAAAAACAGCTGTGACTCCAGAGTCATTGTTTCCATAATTAAACACAGTGCCCTGAAATGGGTAGAGGTACATGAATAGATGTCTGTGTAGGTACCCACATGCAAGTAAGTGTAAGTACAAACACACACTTATATTTCTCTTAGTGGATTCCCTCAAGACACAAAATTAATTTCACTGTTTAGATAAAAAGAAAATGAATGTCAGGAGGTCATTTTAAGATATTTAAGAAGAATAATGTAGAAATGACATTCAAGAACAGAAGTGGTACTGTAGAGATTATGCCATATGTAAATTAAGCCAATGGAGCATCAGGAAATTGTAGGTGGGTCCTCGTTCTTTTTCTCTGACTTTCAAAGTACTCTATGACAGAGTGTCCTCAAGTGATATCCATAGGAGACTTCTGGGAGGCCAAAGTTAGCCCAAAATATACATGATATAAAGGTAGAAAGCAACTTTTCACAGGTCATCCATTACACCAAGGATTGTGATGGGTTGTAGAACCCAGTGTCTTAGAAGCCAGTGGTCTTCCCACTGACTAGATTTTTAACATTCAAGAAGAGTCAGGACAGCAAGAACATGAGTGACAGAAAAGTCTTTGGTGGAAAGTACATAGCCTAATAAGAAAAGGGAACCGTAAAACAGTGTTTGCTTGAGCATAGGAAAGATGAGCACACAAAAAGGATGAGCAGACGGGGAGGTGGACCTCTGGGGAAAGAGGGCTGTGAGTGCCATTTCTGACATGATCTGACTCTCTGGAGTCAAGGGCTGGGAGGGTGAAGGGAAGAGACCATCTGCTCCACCCTCAAAACATCTGTTATAAAATAAGACTGATGGCATGTGTCATGTCAGGAGGATCTTGTGAAAGAAACTGCTGAGCCGTACATGATCTGAGCTAATGGAGAACTCCCCAAGGTTTGGAGACCTAGATTCTAATCCCAATTCAACTGCCAATTTACTGTGGAACACTGGGAAACTGCTTAACCCTATTCTGTCTCAAGTTCTCCATTGGTAATGGGGCAGTAAAAGAAAAGCTTTTGGGGGTACTCCAAAATCACTTTCCTCTATTCTTGGTAAGTACAACATAACTGTGAAGTCCTAACACTGTTCCTCCCTTTCCAGTTCAAAGAGTCCCTCCATTTCTGCCCAAAGAAAAGAAACTGAAATCTTTCATTCTCTGTCAACTTTCGGAGAAAAATGCAAAAGATCACTCTTCCATCCACAGAGAGAGTTTTAAGGAACTAAGAGAAAAATGACAAATGTAATTACATGGTTATGCTTACACTGGGAAGAACAACATCCATTTTGTCATATCTATGATCTCATATTGAGTAGTCCCTAACAAAATATGTAGACAGAGTACATGCCAGAGGCTATACAGTTTTAACAGTTGTCCAGTTCTTCATGCCATAAATCCCCTTAGAAAGAGGAAAAAATGGACCCAGCACCTGCCCCTGGATTCTTCATGCTAACAGGTTGTTTACCACTGAGACTGGATGTATTTTTTTGGAATGCTCACAAAAAAATAAAGTCAAATAAATTGAATATTTTCAATTCTAGGCAACCAAACCGAAAAGAGCCAGTAGTCTTATTAAAGGGAAACTGCTCATCATTATCATTTCTAGAACAAAGGAAGAAATTAAAGGCATATTAATTTTTCACATCTTGCCTCTGAATGGCCATAAATATCCCCACTCACCAGTATGAAACAGACAAATTTATCTAAAGCAGAAGATCTTTTTTTCTGTCAATGGCTACTTATTCAGAAGGTGGGTAAAGGAAGAGAATCTTGAGGGAGACCTGGTTTTGTTTGTTTTGTTTGTAATTAGAAAAGTGGATCAAGAAGGTCCCACTGGCAGAGTATCAGTGGAGTTTAGAAGTCACAGTATGGAAAATGCCACCCTTAAATCCATCCCTTTGAGTTAACTGTCACTCCCTGCAGGCAATAAATTTTAAAATGCAGATATTCCTGAGAGGAATAACACATTGAACTGAGATCATTTTAGTGTGAATTACTCTATTGGATGGCTTTGTCACTCAAGTAAAGCCTGGGGGAACATGATTTGAGAGCATCGGACAAGGTCTGAGAGGAAAGGATGCATTTAAAAAGAGGGCTCTGAGAAAGTCCCAGATGTAGCTTCAGTTCTTGGCCATTTTGCTGGAAGTCAGCATTAAGAAGCTTGGCAAGGTGATGGTATCCTTGGGAATTTCAGTGGAATAAAGTAGAATTCCAAAGAGGAAGTTTTATACTAAATACACTTGCATTATATAGTGTTAGATGACCCTGGTGTTCTTCCAAAACAGCATGATCCAGTAGAAAGACATGAGTCACAGAAGTCATTTTAAATTGTCTAGTAACCATATTTCTTTTAAGTAAAAGGAAACAGGAGAAAATAATTTTAATTGTTTTTTTCTTTAACTCAGTATATCCAAAATATTATCATTTCAAATATAATTTATAGAAAAAAATTAAAGAAAACATTTACATTCTTTTTTATACTGTCTCTGAAACCTGCTATATATTTTACACTTACGATATACCTCCATTCAGATGCTAAAAGTTCATTGGAATATTTGATCTAGATTTAGATCTCATAACATTTACAGTTGGTAAAGTAGGTTCACATACCCAAATTGTTCTAAATACACTTAAAAGCTTTCCAGTACCTGAATCAAATATCAGTTTTAAAATATGAATTAATCACAACTAATTATATAGAAATGAAAACAGGATCTCAAAGAGATTTCTGTATTCCCATACTCATTGCAGCATTATTCACAATAGCCAGGACATGCAAACAACTGAAGCGTCCATTAATGGATGAATGGATGAAGAAGATGTGGTGTATATACACAATGAAATATTATTCAGCCATGAGAAAAAAGGAAATCCTCCAATTTGCAACAGTATGGATGCACCTTGAGGGCATTGTGCTAAGTGAAATAAGTCGGACAGAGAAAGAAGATACTGCATGGTATCACAAAAATATTGAATCTAAACAAAAAGTCAAACTCAAGCAGAGTAGAGAATTGGTTGCTAGAGGCTATGGGAGTGGTGTGGAAAATGCGAAAGGCTGGTCAAAGGTTACAAACTTTTAGCTCTAAGATGAATAAGGTTTGAGGATCTAATAGATAACATGATGACAACAGTTGATACCATTGTATTGTATGATTGAAATAATTTTTTTCATTCACTGTAATTCCAAATCCAGTTCCTTGTTGCACTAACCACATTTCAAATCCTCCAAAACTACATGTGGCTACTGTATTGGACAGAGCTGGTCTAGGGTGTAAGAAATGGGGAGCCAAAGCCTTCATGTTTGAGTCACAGCTTCACAGTGAGTATTGCTAAGTTCATTTTGCCTTTTTCAGGGGCACAGACTATATTTGTATACCTGGCCAGCCACTGGACACATGTTCTCCACAACTCATGATGCAGCCCAATCAGAAGATAATGTAGATGCCCATAACATCAGCCCTACCTACTGCTTGTGAAAACAGCTCCTTGAGGGGCACCTGGGTGGCTCTGTTGGTTAAGGGTCTGACTCCTGATTTTGACTCAGGTCATGACCTCAGGATCCTGGGATGGAGCCCTGTGTTGTCTGGCTCTGTGCTCAGCATGGAGTCTGCTTGTCCCTCTCTCTTTCTGCTCCTCCCTCTGCGTGCACTCTCTCTCTCTCTCTCTCTCTCTCAAATAAATAAATCCATAAAAAGAAAAACCCCAACTCCCTGAGGGTAGGAGCTAGCACCTGACAGGTGACCAATAGTTTCCTTTTGACATGCTTTCTGATGAGAACTTTATTCACACTAGGCATCCCTTATTTATCCAGTTAACAGACTATGAACTCATGAAAACTGTGTTTAATAGCTGCTCATAGAGAACCTACTGTCTACTCCCTGTCTCCTAAAACTGTGTCTCCTAAATGATGTCGGAAATTTCCAAAGTCTAGTTGGCCTATTAAAATTAAGATCTCCCAGGGGCACCTGGGTGTCTCAGTTGGTTAAGTGTCTGCATTCAGATCAGGTCATAATCTCAGGGTCTTGAGACCAAGCCCCACACTGGGCTCCCTGCTCAGCGGGTAACCTGCTTCTCCCTCTCCCTCTGCTTCTCCCTGCTTGTGCTTTCTCTCACTCTCCCAGTCTGTCAAATAAATAAATAAAATCTTAAAACTAAAATTAAATTAAATTAAACACTCCCATTGGGACTGAGATGCTGTAAAATTCTCTTGATGTAAGTCAGACCTTGAGCAAGGCAGAAACTAAGCACCTGAAAAAAGAAGAGACAAGGCATTACTGAAGGTGGATAAAGAGAGGCTACAGAATGGGGATGTAGAGGCACAAAGGCCAAATAGTGCTGGTGGTACAGAATGCCTCGTGTGTGCCCTGCACAATACTGCAGACTTCCAGAGTGGTGATTTGGGAGGACATTTAGAGTAAAAAAGAATTACACCCACTAGAATGGCTATAATTTGGAAAAGTGGAAAATAATCCGTGTGGGTGAAGATGTGGAGAAGGTGGAACCTTCATACACCACCGATGGGAATGCAAAATGACTCAACCACTGCAGAAACATGATGGTGTTTCAATAAGCTATTCACAGAATTATCACACCTGTGTATATGTTTAAGAGAATTGAAAAGAGGTATTCACATTAAAACTTATACACAAATGTTCACAGCAGCAGTATTCACAATAACCGAAAAGTGGAAATAACCTAAGTGTCTATCCATAGACGAGTGGATAAACAAAATGTGGGCTATCCACACAATGGAACATTCTTCAGCCATAAGAAGGAATGAGGTGCTGAGTACTGACACATGCTCCATGTGTTAATCTCAAAAATGTTATGCTACATGAAATAAATCAGGAGCTAAATGACACATATTGTATGATTCTATTTATATCACATATCCACAATAAGCAAATATTCAGAGGATTTAGAGGAGAGGAAAGTGAAGAGTAACTCTTAATGGGTATGGGATTTCCTTTGGGGTAATAAAAGTGATCTGGAACTAGAAAGTGGTGATTAATGTACAACATTGTGAGTGTACTAAATATTGCAGGACTGTACACTTTAAAATGGTTAAAATGGTAAATTCTGTTATATGCATTTTATCACAGTTTTTTAAATGTCAAAAAAAGTCTGAAGAATGACATTTTTGTCCAAAATAAGATTGAATTTTAATCAATAGGAGACTGGAACAGATCTTTCTTTTCTTCCTTCTTCTTGGATTTTCTTCCCTTTCAGCTTTTTTCCCCTGTATAGTATAAAGCTATCTCTAAATTCATTTGTTTGCATTATACCTCATAAATGCCACACCCTTTTATTTTTTCTTTTATTTAAAGCAATTGAAACTATTGGGTTTGTTTTTAAGTTTTAAACATTTATTTGACAATCAGGGGTTAGTTCTTATCCACATTAACTGTCTGTAGATTTTTTTAAAAGATATGATTTATTTATTCGAGAGGGAGAGAGCATGTGTGTGCATGAGTAGGGGGAGGGGTAAAGGAAGAGGGAGAAGCAGACTCCCTGCTGAGCTGGGAGCCCAGCTCAGGGGCTCTGTCCCAGGACCCTGAGATCATGGCCTGAGCCAAAGGCACAGGCTTAACTCACTGAGCCACCCAGGCACCCCTGTAGATTTTTTTAAGTGGTGATAGGTACATAGGGAACCAATGCATAGAGCTTGTTTGTGAATCTTCATCCTCGTTACATTTTCTGGACAGCCACACACGGATACAGTATGGAACGTTCCTTATCCCTTTGGCTCAGGCAGCTTTGTTGAGCCTGGTGCCAATGTGCACATGTGGAGTTCCCATCTACTCTGTGCCACATTTCCAGATCTCTTTGAGTGTCGAGGAACTGCCTTCTAGAAACCTACTCCATGGATGTGTTTGTGAATGGTGATGGTGTTTTCTGTGGTCACTATCTCACTGGTAGCAGAACAGCTCTTCTCATCACCCTTCTTTGTGGGAGTCATTGTGCCCAGCCCTGGCTGGAAAGGAAGAGCTTAAGAAATTTTTATTCTAATAATGCCTGCCTAACATGTGTCAAGAAGCATTCCAGGCATTTGGTAAACATTTTCCAAATTATTATAGGAGACAGAGCCTTTTTTTTTTTAAAGATTTTATTTATTTATTTATTTGACAGACAGAGATCACAAGTAGGCAGAGAGGCAGGCAGAGAGAGAGGAGGGAGCAGGCTCCCTGCTGAGCAGAGAGCCTGATGCGGGGCTTGATCCCAGGACCCTGGGATCATGACCTGAGCTGAAGGCAGAGGCTTAACCCACTGAGCCACCCAGGCGCCCCGGAGACAGAGGCTTTTAAATTAGAAACAGTAATAATATTGCCTGAGATCAGTCTTTGAAAGGAGAAATATAATTAGAGGTACCAAAGGTGAAAGACCAACAAAATGCATCTAATTTGGAAATCCTCATTTTCATCCTAACAGATGCATTCATTCATTACTACAATGAAAATTTACTGAGTATCTACAATGTGGTCCTGCCTGATATGGCAGAATGATGTAACAGATTCTTCCTGAGGTCAGTTTTGAGGGAACATGAAGAGTCACAGAGTCATTGAAACAAATGTAATATTAGTCTACAGGTGTGAAGGATTAAACAGAGGAATGTGTTAAACCCCATTGGACGGTGGGTAGACAAGATCATTCCCTACATTTCCATACTTGTGTGTGTGTTTGTGTGTTTCTTTCTAATGTAATATATAGGAGTTCCACTCTCATACCATCCTTGGGGGATCAGAGCCAGAGAACTGCTTGGTTAGTGGTGAGTCCATGATTCAGCAATGTTTCTAGAACTGCCAGTAACTGAATACCACGTTGGACCTGGTCCAAGGTAGGTTATGCCAAACTCTGTGCTATGTAGTGTATAGAGAGGATCCCATGATATTTGGAGACCCATATGTTGTGTTCTGACTCCAAATTTTCTACTTTTTTTATTATTGTGTAATATAAGATCTTCCAGACAAGAAAAAAGTTGAGCTGCCTCAAGTCTATCCTATTACACCTGATGCTCATGACTTTTAGGTATATGTTAGGGGGACACATACAGCACAAGAAGAATATTCTTAAAGCACCCCCCCACACACACACATTACTGGAACCTGAATAAGGAAATAATGAGAAAAATAGCAATCACAAGTTCTCTGCAGAACAAGGCAGGCCTGCACAGAGAGCAAAAATTATATGAAAGACACAAGAGAATGACACCCCAAATCTGAGAGCTTCGGCTCAGTGATGGAAGCTTCTGATAAGTTCCTCTGTTCATACTTTTAATTTATTATTGCGAAGCTCAATTATGAAAGCAAGACAATAAGTCAAATATAAGGCAAAAATGGGAAGCAATTGTTGAACAACTAAACAAGAAGAAACCTGAATTGGAAAGGGCTAGAAAGAGCAAGAGCTCTGTAACCCACAGAAAACCTCGGGACACTTTGTAGATTTTTTTATTCTCTTCACACAGGCTGAGTGGAAGTGCCTCAGTATTTGCAATTTTGGCTTATTAGTTTACCTCTGCTCACACCTTCACTTCAGAGACATTCATGTATACATAAAATTGTCAGTCCCAAAGAATAGATTCAAAATATGTAAGCTTTGAAACATTATTAGAAAAATACTATCTTGCTATGGTGGGATTCTAGAGTACATAAAGGGCATTCATATCCATTGTCTCACTGGATATTTAACCTAAATAATTTGAAATCTTTTCATCATATATTTTCTGTTATGTGTATGTTCACACTAGTATTTTCTAGAGAACTGCATTCTGTATTTCATAGATGCTATCACTGTCCATAAATTAAGTTTCACAGTAGGCTTAAAATGCCAATCCTTACGTGAAAGGCAAAATTAAAAACAACAATCCCCAATTGAAAACCCTATTGAAAGCTGTAAAAACCTTTGTTAATGGACTTGTTATTCAAGAATAACAGTGGGCACAGTGGTTCCGTATACTGGGTAAGTGCAGATCGAGCCTCTCCAGGGAAATAAAACAATAGAACCTATATTTGGAGGACCCAATTTTCATGCCAGTAATTAGCTTCCTTGCACTTTTAAAAATGCAAAACCCTCACCCCCACAGCGCACCTGGTTGGCTAGCTAAATCTCTCACTGTGACCAGAAGTCCACCTAATGGCACCTGTATAAGCAGAAACCTGGTTGCAATTGTTTCCTGAATGGGGCTCATCCAACGTGAAGTATTACTACAGACATGCCCCTTCCTTATTCAGTCACACAAGTCACTAAGGACTTAGAGGAGAGAGTATTTGCAGGCTCATTTTGCAACAGTGAGGGGGGGCATTTTTTTACTGCTGTAATAAAGGAGGGGTAAAGGGAGAGAGCCTTTTTCAATAAATATTCTACTTATAAGAAAACCTGGGTACTGAAACAAAATTGAAAAGGAAAGCACATTTATCGGGTGGTGGGGGGAGATTTATTCAAACATTAAAGCTCTTGTGTTACCTCTGTTTTCGTCTGAGATACTCGTATTTTAATAACTCTGTGTTCCAGCTTCTCCTTTTACTGGATATGAAGCTAAGTTTCTACCCCATGCTCATGATTATGTTGTCAGCTAAATGATCAATCATGCTATCGCCAACTTCACATTGAGACTTCACGGCAGGGTGAAATCAGAGAACAAAATGGCTGTGGGGGAAGAATTTGTTTAAATACCACTAGTTTGGGGAGCTGGCAAATTGGTAAAAAAAAAAAAAAAGATGGAAAACATATGAAGTGTAAATGCATCTATCTTTAAGGCAGATCCATTTCAAAGCTTTCCGCAGCACGGAAGTCATTGTGTGATACATCTCAATGTTTAGACTAGTAAAATACCATAATCGGGTTGCAACTAAATGCCAATATTTCAGTCCATCGACTGTGAGCACTGATTTGTATTTACTGCATGTCTTTGAACTATGTGAATACAATGAATACACTGAAGGCTACTCCTGAAATGAATCTTGATTTTATATTTATAACCAGAAAAATGTTTTAAGAAAACCCTACAGCCGCAAATGCCAAGCAAGAGAAATAAAAGCAATCAGAATGAAGCCCTGTAATATTTTCGACTAACTGATGTTAGATCTTCTTCTGTGTGTGTGAAGTCCCATTTGCAACAACGGGAGCTGGGAGAGGGAAGGAGCTCTATGTTACAAATATTCCAGCAGCAGTTGGGAAGCAAGATATTCAAGGAGAAAGCAGGCAAGCCTGGGTTCTGATTCAGAATTGAATCTCTTCCATTTCACTTCGGCAAGCAAGCAATGCCTACTTCTTTTAATGTTGATATTATATTTAAATGCAAGTTTTGAATGACTGCTCTCCAAAGATTCAACTGATGGAAATGATCTGCTATTACAAGGGCAGATCATTCTTGCTTAAAATCAATCATTTTAACTCTGAATCAATCATTTTAACTCTGCCTTTGTAATACATTCATGGTATAAACAATCCTTTCTTCAAGGATGGTCCTCCATTAATTCTAATCTTATAGTGCTCTCTACTGGTGATAAATTATAGGAAAACTCATTAGATATCGGAGGGTCTAATTAACTTCTCATCTTGGGCTCAAATCACCATTCAAGTCCAGTGCGGCACCTCCTAGAGTTCACCACACTGGGCAAAATCCAAGGTGCATCAAGAAGCTCCTTCTTTGAGAGACAGAGGCACCTCCCTGTGAACCATGGCATCAGAGGCCTTCCACATGGGGTAAAGAGTCCCTGACTTCAAAACAAGGAACATTTAGACAGTGTAGCTGCAAGGCGGGTCGAGTAAAATTCACTTAGTGTGGAATCAAGGACTGGATTGGAATCCTGGCTTTGGGCCACAATAGCCCTGTGACTCTGAGTAAGTCATTTTACCTTTTCAAGCTCTAATTTTCTCATTGGTAAAATAGAAATGGCAATTCCCATGCTACTTATTATACTGGGCTGTTGTAGCAAATGAGGTAAGATCATACTCGGTAAAAAATGATTATTATTATCATTATCATTACAATAAAACACACACCATTTTCATTAAATCAGTGAGCCTTAAAGCTTTTAAGGTTTTGATTGGTGAGATTTTTTAAAATTTAATCTCACATGGAAGTTTAATATATTGAACTGATTTTGATAGATGTATTGGAGGAGTTCAAAAGTAAGACTACTTATTAATCAAGTCCATTAATGACAAGCACAAAACTGGGATATATAGGAAGTTTCAAATCCAGGGTTATGGTTGTCAACTGAACTGGCATTTGCCTCAACATCTAATTTGTTTCTGGACTTCCTTTGGTTGCCTAGTATGGGAAAAATGATAATTCACATAGCTAAGGATCTGTACACATGTGCTGAGTAGTGACCTCACATGTGCCATTCTATGTGCAGGAACATGCCTCAGCTTGACATTTCAGCCTCTCTTAATCTCAAGTCTAACTCCTGTTAATCAGCAACATATTAAAAAACTTTGAACCAATAAATCACACACATGCAGAACAGGAGGTTGACCACAAAGTGTGCACAAAAAGTGTTCTGCACAGAGCACAGGTGTCGCTGGGCTCCAATATGCCTCGCTGCTTTCTCTCCTTGAACTCCCCCCTCATGTGCCTCAGGAGACCCCAAAGAAGCAAATGGAAATATATGTAATATTTTAGCACCAGGGATGGATTAAAAGTCCTTTGTTGGTTTAGCAGTGCTAGGAGGCATTATTTATAATTTGGCATCTTTATAAAATTACCACATATGGTATATTTACAGTTATGAAAACCCAGAAAAATAGAGAAATGATGGGGAATTACATTATCTGATAATAACATGATTCATCATCATTAGGCCCTTCCTCCTTTGTCTTTTATCCCCTGCACCCCCCCACCCAGTCTGTTTCTAAAAAACACCAAGTTATAGAGCATGGAATTTTTGATCTCAGGGTCATGAGTTTGAGCTCCATATTGGTCATAGAGTTTACTTTAAAAAATTAAAAACTAAAGAAGACTGATTTACCCTTAAAATTCTAAATTTGACTTTACATAAAACCAGTCTGTTTTCTACCTGTTCTAAATATGTGACAGATTTCATTTGGGGGTAGGAAAAATGAAAGAATAAATGAAACAAGATGGGATTGGGAGGAAGACAAACCATAAGAGACTCTTAATTTCACAAAACAAACTGAGGGTTGGGGGGTGGTAGGGAGAGGGTGGTTGAGTTACGGACATTGGGGAAGGTATGTGCCATGGTGAGTGCTTTGAAGTCTGTAAACCTGGTGACTCACAGACCTATACCCCTGGGGCAAATAATACATTATATGTTAATTTAAAAATTTTAAAATAAATAAAATACATACCTCACTTTCACATATGTGTGACCACAATTGCTTATAAAAAATTGCAATAAGGTTTGTAACATATATACAAGGAAACACTGATACAAAATGATACCGCTAATGACCAAATCAGAGCCAGAACTTGGAATACATGAGACCAGTGATGAGTTATTTAAAAAATGAAATTATATACACTAGGTTATATATAACTAAAACATACTAAGATTACTAGTTACTTAATACTTCCATTCATTTCAACATTTCAAGGTATTCTAATCCCCAAATGCCTTTTTTGTCAAAGTATGAATTCTCAGATGTCAATTGTCATCAAACAGAAAATCTCAAGCAAATGACATGCTCTGACTTCTCAGTCTATTCAAGTGAAGGAGACAAAAGAAGCTGGCAATATATCCAACTGGGGTAAGGGGCACGGATCCAACTATATGGTATTTGTTAGAGCAGCAGACAGGCCAATGACCCAAGTTTAAAGGAACTCTTAAATGTAGGGTTTGGTGAAGTAAAGAGTCAGTATCTGAATATAAGAACAGAACCAAAGTGGGCAGGTATTGAAAACAAACTTAGTCCCAGTGGGAAACTCAAAACCAAACCATGAACTCAGGCACAGAAGCCCGGTGGATATGGTGGGAGTAGGAACGTTGCGATTTGGTAAGCATCTGAGAGAACTAGAAAGACTGCCAAGTAAGCACATTAGATGTTCAGGGCCAATGGAAATGAGGCTAATTCTAGAATCCAGCACCCAAAGGATCTTTTGGCTCAGCTCACATTGGAGGGGCTCAGAAATTGTACTGGACTGAACCTTCAAAACCCAAGAGCTCTCTCCAAATGATGATGTCCTGAGGGCATCGGGAGATTCACACTTGCAAGTAGAGATATCATGAGTGTGCCTGTGGGCACACACATATATTCAGGCACATGTGATTTGGAAACCTTCTGAATCATTTTGTTTTACTCTACAGACTGACTCCATGAATCAGATACTCAGAACACCTTCTTGCAGAAGGAGACACCACCACCCCTGACCCCACCCAGCTCAACTACTCTGTTAGTATAGCTCTAGTTGCTCCCTTGTCTTCTGAATAGCCCTTAAGAATCCTAAGTTTGGGGGCGCCTGGGTGGCTCAGTGGGATAAGCCTCTGCCTTCGGCTCGGGTCATGATCTCAGGGTCCTGGGATCGAGCCCCACATCGGGCTCTCTGCTCAGCAAGGAGCTGCTTCCCTCTCTCTCTCTCTGCCTGCCTCTCTGCCTATTTGTGATCTCTCTCTGTGTCAAATAAATATTTTTTTTTAATTCCCAAATTTGGGCCTGCTCTTGTTAGGTTGATATCACTAGCAGTCAGAGAATGATTCTGATTAAAAATGGGTGACTCGGGGCGCCTGGGTGGCTCAGTGGGTTAAAGCCTCTGCCTTCGGCTCGGGTCGTGGTCCCAGGGTCCTGGGATCGAGCCCCGCATCGGGCTCTCTGCTCAGGGGGAGCCTGCTTCCTCCTCTCTCTGTCTCTGCCTGCCTCTCTGCATACTTGTCTGTCAAATAAGTAAATAAAATCTTTACAAAAAGATGGGTGACTCAAACCTAATGAGCCTATATGGGAGAGCACAAGCACACAGTTCCTTCACTGTCCTTGGTTCTCAGATTGGTACGCTGCCCTTGTTCAAAAGAATCTGAACTTCTGCCAATAGCTTTGGCACATCCCTGGTTGACAACATGAAAGCAGGCACTCAGCAGGATTTTTGTTTCACTTGACTTCTCAGCCATACATCTCCTTGGCCTAGACCTAAGCTCAAAAAGCCCACACCTCAAAAAAATATATTCTCTTTGCAATCCAGACTTGCATTCAGCAGATACATGGGATGATGAGAAGACTACATCGATACAGGGAGACATGGTGACTTCCAACCTGCTGACAGGTTATGGGTGGTACAGCCTTAAATGGGGCTCGTGAGCTACAGTTCCAAGTCCAGGACCACTCTGCCCTTGTTCATTTGTGCTTATGAGAAAATAAAATACTTCTTTTCATTTTCTTTTATTGCATTCTTGTGAAAGGAAAAATTATTTTAAGTTTGTGGGGGATAAATACTTTTTCCTCCTTATTATTTATTCATATGCATATTAAATCTCATAAACTCAAGTTGCCAAATTCTAACCTGCTGATGAGGGTGAATCTTCATGCTTTCCATCTGTTCAACTGAGTCAAAAAGATGCTCAGGCCTTGGCCTGTATTTCTACAATCTAAAACCAGTGGGGGCTGCACAGACCAATTACCTACGGTGCACTTCCTTTTCTTCACACACCACGGGTGAAGGGAAAGAGGGTAAGGCTTCAGACACAACCAAGTAATAATCAGTACAAAAATTCTTCTCCCCCACTCAAATGGACCTTGTTATAGATCAGAACTGAGCCTTTTATCTAAACAAGAAACTGATTGACTGTTTTTAGTTCCAGCTGCCTCTTAATGTGATTTTACAGGAATTCCATGTTGGAAATGAAAGTTGGTAGAGACAAAGGTATTTTCTCAAGCGGTTTTCACAAGACTTGAGCCTCTCATCCAGAGCAGATTAATTGATTTATAGGCAGCATGACGCTGGTGATGCTAACAGGAAATATAAAGAGAGGAACTTGCGTTATGTCTTGGGCTCAGGCAATTTGCATTAGGTAAAAAAAAAAAATCATTTCCAGAA
The DNA here is from genome assembly GCF_010015895.1 of Lontra canadensis. Lineage (NCBI taxonomy): Eukaryota > Metazoa > Chordata > Mammalia > Carnivora > Mustelidae > Lontra > Lontra canadensis. The sequence goes on from NW_022631172.1 coordinate 407,113, forward strand.
CTGTCTGTCAGCCAAAGAACAGTTTTTAAATCATAAAACCAAGCCACAGATGCAAAGGTCACCCAGCATAAAATTATGAGCATAACTACGGGGAAAAAGCCCTTTATGTGTCAAGAACAGGAAGTGATTTTGTGTTTCTCTACAAAAATTTACAGTCAGCAGCTGAAGGCAGAAAAAGCAATAAATTATAACAATTAAATCCAAAGTAACTCGCTGTTTTCATTCAAGGTCATAAGGCTCGATGCAAAAGTCATGGCACAACATAAGACAGCAAATAATGTGCAGGGTAAACAATATATATACTTTTGATTTTTCATATTTATTTCTTGTGTACAGGTCCTATTAATGTCACTTATGAGACAAGAAGGGAGGATTGAGAAAAGATCCATTGCTCCCCATCATCTATCCACTGACAAAGGTGAATAGGTCTATAAACAAGCACATACTCTTCAGTTCAGTGAGTGTTCAAGAATAGACTCATTTCATGCACCCTCCATTTCTGATATCTCTCCTGATGGTACCGCTACTATTCATATAAGGCAAACTCCAGTTTGTCAATCTTCTACTGTTTTCTGGGCACTGAAGTGCCTTCCATAAGATATCTCAAACCATCCTCACAAAAGCCTTGTGGGGTAGATATGCATACCCTCATTTTATAGATCTCACACACACACACACACACACACACACACACACACACACACACACAGCAGGTGGCCCTAGTCACTATTTGAACTCAGGTCTTTCTGAGCTCAGGCTCTTATTTCCAAGACTCTGTTGGTCTTGAACAAAGTAAATGTAAATAGTGTGTCCTTTTCCTGGGTCCTAATTGATAGCTTAGAATAACTGAGTTTATAACTCATGGTTGGAATTATTTATCCCTACATCACTTATAATAGTCTCTCCCTTATCCATGGAGGATATGTTCCAAGACCCCCAGTGGATGTCTGAAACTGCAGATAGTACTGAGATACACACACACACACACACACATACACACATATATATATATAATTTTTTCTATACATAAATACATACATACCTATGAGAAAACTGAATTTATTAATTAGGTACAGTAAGAGATTAACAATGATAACTAATAATAAAATAGGACACTTATAACAACATATTGTAATGAAAGGTATGTGAATATGGTCTCTTTCTCAAAATACTGTATTGTACTGTACTCACCCTTCTTGTGTTCTTGTGATGAAGCGAAATGATAAAATTCCTATGTGATGGGACGAAGTGAGGAGAATGATGTAGGTAGACATGTGATGTAGTGTTAGGCTACTTCGAACTTCTGACAATACATCAGAAGGAGGATCGTCTTCTGGATCACAGTGGACCATGGGTAACTGAAATCTTGGAAAGCAAAACCGCTGATAAAGGACAATTGTGAAATGTTGATTATATAAATTATTTTATTTCTCCTCCAAAGAACAGGAGGGGCAAGGCTCACCAGTCATTTCTGTATTATTCCAATTAGGTTATAAACTCTCTGAGAGCATGCACTGTATTTTGGAAGAACTCTTCTCTTCTAATCTCCAAGTTCCTGTCTCAGTCAGGACATTTCTGTTATCTCTGGAGCTTATGAGAAACTTTCCATTCTTTTCTCCAGCCCTCTGAACCTTTCTTCTTTCCTCGAGGAGAATCCAGGGGAGGGCTGGAGAAAAGAATGGAAAGTTCTCATAAGCTCCAGAGATAACAGAAATGTCCTGACTGAGACAGGAACTTGGAGATTAGAAGAGAAGAGTTCTTCCAAAATACAGTGCCTGCTTTCAGAGAGTTTATAACCTTTCCTCCTCGAGGAAAGAAGAAATGTTCATCAGGTTGCTCAGTATGAGGCAGAAGTCACTGGGCAGGCAGGGAGATTCTTTTTCTCTGTGGCAGTAAACTGTTTCTGGCAAGTGACTAAATAGGGCTCTTTCCCTATTGATTGTTAGGAAAAGGTGGAAGCCTGATCTTCAGCTGCTCTGCTCATGATAGGGAGTATGATGGTTCATTTTATGTGTCAACTTGATCAGACCACGGTACTCAGATATTTGGACAAACATTTGATGTCTCCGTTAAGGTATTTTTTAAAAATGAGATTAACATTTAAATCCATAGACTTTGAATAAAGTAGAACACCCTCCATAAAGTTGGTGGGCCTCATCTAATCAGGCTTTCAGAGAAAAAGACTGAATTCCCTGAAAGAACAAGGAATTCTGCCAGCAGACTTCCTTTGGACTTAAATTGCAATTCTTCCCTTTGTCTACAGCCTGACAGCCTACATTGCAGATTTTGGACTTGCCAAGCCTTCACAATGACATGAGCTAATTCCTTAGATTAAATATCTTGATATATAGATAAAGATGGAGAATTTTAAAAGCTGAGGCTCCTCATGTAGGTTCTAATTCTATTTTTTAAAAAAGCAAGTATAAGAAATCAGCTGATATAAAACCCTCAATCATACTCAATCATATCCTGAATGATTTCATTTATCACTGAGTACATTGTACATAGTGGACCTCCAATAAATATTTGTTAAGTGAATGACTTTGTGTTATAAACACTGCTAACTTCTATTTTCAATGCCTTGTGCCATGTGAAATCCTAAAGAGCTGATTTTACCTATCTTTTAAATAGGGGAGTTGAGATGACTGAATTTAAGAAAAACTTGGCCATATGGTTTCATTGCCATATAGAGAAGATTGCAGAGCTGACTAAAAGTCAATCAACCTTCTCCCTGGTATGTTAATAAGATATACTAGTTTTTTATTGCTGTGTAACAAATTACCACACTTTGTGGTTTAAAATAACACCCATTTATTAGCTCACTGTTTGTAGATTGGAAGTGTGAGCAGGCTCATCTGAGTTCCCTGTTTAGGTCTCATTAAGGCCAAAATCAAGGGATCAACAATTGAAAAAATCAAGGTGAACTAGCCTGGGCTCTTCTCAAGAGACTCTAGGGGAGGATTCTACCTCCAATCTCATTCAAGTTGTTGACAGAATTCAGTTCTTCATTTCCTTGCAGCTACAGAGCCGAAGTCCTGTTTACTTGCTGGATGTTGACCATGGACTACTCTCAGCTCCTAGAAGCCACTCTCAGATCCCTTCCACCTAGCTCCTCCATATTCAAATCAACAATGGTACATTAAATTCTTTCTCATTTTTTAAAAAGATTTTATTTATTTATTTGACAGACAGAGATCACAAGTAAGCAGAGAGGCAGGCAGAGAGAGAGAGAGGAGGAAGCAGGCTCCCTGCGGAGCAGAGAGCCTGATGCATGGCTCAATCCTAGGACCCTGGGATCATGACCTGAGCCGAAGGCAGAGGCTTTAACCCACTGAGTCACCCAGGTGCCCCTCCTTTCTCATTTTTTTAATCTCTCTGACTTCTTCTTCGCTACCAGATGGGAAAACTGCTTTTAACAGGCTCACATGATTGGGAAAGGCCAGCCTCCACAACTTCCTTATCTTGCAGTCAATTACTTAGTAACCTTAATTACACCTGCAAAATTCCTTTTGCCATGTAACAAGATAACCATGGGAGTAACACCTGGGGTCTGGGGATCATGGTGAAGGTTATGGTTGCTATCTTAGAATCCTGCCTACCACAAAGACTCATGCAGACTGTCAAAGAAAAATTATTCTTGCACTTGCTAAAATGGTAAATAAGAATTTATTCAAGATTACTGCAGTAAGGGAGAGACTATCACAATTAGGGAGAGAGACTGAACTCAGTTTCCAATATTGCCAAGACAGCTGGGGATTTGTAGCAAACGAGAAGAGTGAAGAGAACAGTGAAGGGAGATTACAAAGTGGAACTTCATTAGATATCAAGGGTAGAGACTATTACTAAACTGACTTAATAGGATTCTTGCAATGAGGAGCTTGATCACACATGACTCAAAAATGAGGTGCTTGGTTCGAGTCCAAGGGTGAGGGGATTCTCAATAAATTGGCTTAGCAAAATTCTTTGCTAAAATTGGGCTCAGCCAAGGTCAAGACCTAATCGAGAAGAAGACTCAGGAACCTGACTAAAGTTTGGTTAAGGAGAAAAACTTTGTCAAGACATCTGACTATCTTATAGACAGGCCTATTAAGGGCTCAACATGTAAGTAGGCAGAATAAGTGGTTATCCATGTAATGATATTCAAGAGATTCTAGTAAATTCTTTGCCAAAATATCCCCTCTTTCCAGATGACTACATTGTACTTCAAAGGGAAAAGAAAATACAGGGACAAGGATATAGAAAGGGGAAGTGAGAAGGTATCACAGCCAAAACTTTCTCTTGGCCAGTATGCCTAGAGACAAGCCTGGTAATCTGCTATGATGAATCATCATCATTGACATTTTATAACAGCTCCCTCTTCTAGGGCCTTGTGTTCTTTCTTACCTCTAATCACCATGCAATTAAGAGGTATTGTGCCAATCAGCACAACACCACACACATCACAGACACTTAAGAGCGTTTTCATTACAAGCCATTCTTTAAATCAGAATAAGTAAATACAACACAAAGAAAAAAAGTAGACAAGGCCCACGCCTTAGCACCTTTGTCAAAGTTAAAAACTATCAAAGAGTTCAAACTAACATCTTAGAGCTGTGACATTGAGACAGAAAATGAGAACAGATTGAAATACCTAGTGATATCTTTCAGCTTGGAATACACCTCCTTCCTCTAAGGTTTAAACATTTCTCTCTACCTACCTTTCAAACATAAACATGGAAACTAAAAACCTTAGTGTTGGAAGAGCCCTTAGAAATGATCTAGCTGCCCAAACCCCTTAATATTCAAGTGAAAACACTTAGCTTAGTAGGGATCTAAATCCTTCCATGTGGGAAATGACAAATTTTCCAGCCTATTTGGGTTATTTTAGAGAAATCCAGCTGCTGAGCAGCTGTAAGGTGAGCTCAAATTAATCTAGTTAGGCATATGGAAGATGGCACTTATGTGTAATGACTTCCCCACCCCCATGCTATCTTTAATCCTCACTGTTCTCTAAACAAACCATGACCTTTGATGCCTCCATGATCTTGCTCATGTGGTGACCAAGGTCTGGAGAGGTTGTCTCACCATTCAGACTCATTCTTTAAAACAAAGTTGAAATGTTATCTCCTTTCTATATCTTACCTGGACCTGTTCCTCCATCTCACCACTATTTCCAGGAAGAAAACATGGTTTCCTCTATTTTATCATTTATCACATAATATTATTTCTTTAAATGTCCATCTTTTCCTCAAGACCAGGGACTTTACTTTATTAAATTTTATACTGTCCTTATCTAGCAGAGTATCTGGTTCAAAAAGCTTAAGAATTTGTGGAATTCAATTGATTTGTTGTTTACTTGCTTACTTGCTTGATTGGTATTCAGGTAAATTGGCTGCATGGTGAGTATACTAGCTCACTGATTGGTAGATTTTCCTAGATGTAAATACATGATTCTTCAGTTCTCTCCAGGAGATATAACCAAGTAAGGCCGTTCATTCATTGCTGACGATGGATAGAAAACAAAATTGTGAGGTCTTATGTAAGCTAATGAACATCAAAATCTGATGTCATTTCGCATGTACTCTTAAAAAACTGCAGCCTTGGCTGAGTAGCTGGAGGTCACAGATTTGGCAGGACTATCAGTAAATTTTATCATTCTTTTGAGGATCCAAATTCTGGCTATTATTTGTGGATAGTATTTAGGAATTGTCTCAGTGTGACAATAGACTTATAGACACAAGTCATGTTTCATGGTATTCTGTAGTCCCTGGAAGCACTGCAAAATAGTATTACATTTAGAAGCACAGCTCCATTCATACTACTAGCAGGTGGTTACCCCTTGGATTGTTTGACTGACCCAAACTTTTTCCTACTATATACTTAAAAACAATCAGAACCCAAACTGTGTAGCCAGTCCCTATATAGGCTGAAAATAACTTTAGAATACTTTCAACTATGGGGCCTTCGCTATCTACGTGTATAATAAAAGGAAGATTCAGATTTTCGATTACAGCCAGCGCTCCAGGCTCCCATACCATTATACAAGTAGTCAGTCTTAATACCTATCCTGTCAGAATGATTATTTACCAACTTATTTAACTTCGCCCAGCAGTTCCTCACCTACACCAATTTGAAGCGAATTTAGGGATGCTTCTCAGTACTTTTCAGCTATGAACAAAAGTGTCACAACCAACTAATTGTCACATGCACAAAGCATTGCTCAGAGATGTTTATGGAGAATGAGGTAATGATCTTTGTGTTCCTATTTACAGCATGTAATGGAAATGGAAAGGCCCAGCCATTGCTTGGCTTTCCTTTCATAGTCAGGACCAGAGAAAGAGACAGTAATATGCTTCTCTGCTTTTTCTGAGGTTGGTCTTTACATTTACCACTCAAGAGGAGGTTCATTTCCCCTTTTCCCACCACAAAAAAGGGGGGGTGGATTTCCTCATAGAGAAAACACAAAACTGGAGCTGCAAACGTGAGACCCTAAATAACTCTTCTACCCCAACACTTCTCAAAGTTTAAAGTGAGAACAAATCATCTGCCAAGCTTGTTAAAATGCAGATGTAGAATCAATAGATCTAGGATGGGGCCTGAGATAGTACATTTTAATAAGCTCCCAGGTAAGGCCCATGTGGGCTGGTCTATATATCACACTTGAAGTAGCAAGTCTACCCATTCCCCAAAATACCATACTTGTTCATACAAAGGAGCCCATCTTTATTACCACAGATGGACACGGCCTTTGTCACCTCATTTATTTACTTTCTTTTTTTTTTGCCATAGGTTAGCAGATTATTTCTTGAATTCTATTCCACATGTCTATTTATCTATTGTTGCCTCTTATTAATGTTGCTTGTGCTTTTTTATTATATTATGTGTAGTGAAGGACAGGAAATATGTATACTCCAAAGAAACTGGTTTTTCCCTTTGAGTCTGTAGAATCTCATCCAGTCCCAAAATGCAGCTGCCAACAAAGAGCAGGGGCAATCCAAAACTCTGCCCAAGAGAAAAATATTCTTAACCTCCGAGGCACACAAAGAACTACAGCAAGAACTTCCCTGTCTTATCTCTAGGATCACACAATTCCTAGATAAGAAAGTCAACATCTGTATAAGCCTCCCACCTAGTGCATAGTGAGCAAATTTCCAATCCAGTTCAAAGTTCAAGGGTTTTCTCTCTTCTTGATACACCAAAAATGTTCCCCTAAATTCCAGTATTTTGTTGCCCAAAGGCATTGCCTTTCATACCTAGATGCATTACAAACACCTTTTCTCATGTGCTCTGAGGTTTGTTTCAAAATATTTTTAAGAGGAGGAAGCAAAAATTTTCAGCCAAGAGGCCCCTCTGACTAACCCCTCCTCTTCCATTTCATTCTCTGGAAAACCTAGGACTTCACAGACATTTCTATAAAGATTCATTTGAGGAAGACATGATAGAGATTCCTACCCTGAGTTATTGGATTCGCACTTAGGGGGAGCTGTCTCTAGAATGTATTGAATGAAACTCCTCCCATTTTCTTCAAGACAGGGCTCCAAAAGGCTTTTCAAAGAATGATGTCTTTGCCAACTCATTTATCTCATCATGAAAGAGTCTACAAATCGGTGATGGTGATATAGTCATTATTACTCTCCATATTATGAAAAGAAAAAGTCAATAACCTAACTCAACAACTAGGGCTCTCAGGCTTTTAGATCCATGAAAACCTGAGCTCCAATTATGGAAGAGAACTTACCTCACTGAGGCCTCACTGTCCTCATTAACTGTTGTAGGATTAGATGCATGTGAAAGAATTACTGAGCCCAGAACCTGGCAAAGGGTAAGTGGTCAATATGGCTAGCTAGTATCCTCTCGTATCTCTGTTTCTGTTTGTGAAAACAAGGAAGGTAAGTAGTTCTGCTGAATAAGGTAAGGTATATAGCCTCTACTTCACAAGATTAGATACCTTGATAGAGGTATGTTCAATATATTTAGAACATTGCCTGATAAATAATAAGTGCTCTGTAAGTATTAACTTCATTATTCCATTTTAAATATTGTTAATGATGGTGATAATAATAACAGAGCCCCTCGAGAACATGGGACAATAACACCTGACTGCATTAAGCTTCAGCTTCCCATAAAGGAGTCTCTTGAGTATCTGGACCCTGTAGATCTAGCTGGTTCTGTCTATAGGGAAGTATATGCCCTTGTACAGTGGCTCCCTACCTGTCTGCTTCAGAATCAACTGTTAAGATTTTTGTAAAAGTACAGCTGTCAGAGGACCCACAGCAGACCTATTGAAGCAGAATCTTCAGGGCGGTCCAAAGCATCTTTATTAGTAATAAGAGCCATTGGTGATTCTGATGCACACCACATTCTGAGAAACACTGACTTAGACAATCTCTCGTGGGCCTTTCAAAACTTAGGAGACCATCATTCCATTATAAAAGGCACCCAGAGTGGCCCCTGGATAGCGCAGTGCATTGAGCATTGGACTTTTGGATTTGGCTCGGGTCATGGCCTCAGGGTCTTGAGATTGGGCCCCATGTTGGGCTCAGCACTCAGCACGGAGTCTGCTGAAGTTTCTCCCTCTTCCTCTGCCCCTCTCCTCCCTCGCTTGCTCTCTCTCTAAAATAAATTAATAATTTTTTTTAAAAAAGGGAGGGGCACCCAGAGTCATACTCATCAATGGGCAAAATAGTTCCTCATATGAGTTAGGGGCACCAGAAAGAGGTGATTAAGGTATAAGAAAATATGAAATACAATGAAAGGTTTAAAAGACCTGTAATTACTTTAACTTGAAGCGAGAAAGCCTAGGAGGGAACTTAATCTTGAAGTAGCAAATGAAGGAGGACTACATAGAAGTGAGAATGGCTATCTATTCTGGATGGAACAAGACAATTCATCAATCTGCAACCGAGACCTGCAAGATCTTATATATATATATATATATATATATGCTAATATTCACATACCACTTACATGTGCCACACACTGTTCTAAGCACCTTAAATATTGACTTTTAATGTTTTTAGCATCCAGTGATGCATGTAATACTATTATCATCATCATCCCTATTGTTACAGATGGGGAAACTAAAGCACATAGAAATTAAGCTAATTGTCAAATATCACACAGCTGGGGGCACCTGGGTGGCTCAGTGGGTTAAGCCTCTGCTTTTGGCTCAGGTCATGATCTCAGGGTCCTGGGATTGAGCCCCACATTGGGTTTTCTGCTCAGCAGGGAGCCTGCTTCCCCCTCTCTCTCTGTCTGCCTCTCTGCCTACTTGTGATCTCTGTCTCTCAAATAAATAAAATCTTAAAAAAATATATCACACAGCTAAGAAATGTTGGAGCCAAAACCTGAACACAGACAGTGTCATGCTAGCAGCCTGCTCTTAACCAATATGTTATACTGCATCTCATCCTACTAGATTTAGGCAAAAGAAATGAAAAATAAAATGTCTCCCAGTTTCCTCCAAACCTTCACTACTATTGTCTGTTTATATTTCTATTACACCAATAATACTCAGCAGCTGCTTACAATCAGAAATGTAGAATTATATGCTACTTTATTTGTAGGATGTTGACAAACTTTTTTCTATGCCTTGATTTCAACACCTGTAAAATGGAGTCAACATCTTTTAACGTTCAGCTAAATATTCATAATGATGCGTAAGGCTGGTTGGCATGTACAACCCAAGAGATTAATGAAGAATTCCATACAAGCTAGATCCACAAATGCACTTCAGATCCTTATTTTTCCCCCAGAAAGGTGCATTTCCACATCATAATGAAACTGCTTTTGCTGCCTTCACTTTTTGCATTAACTGTGGCAAATATTACTATATGCACTATCTGATGTATATGGATTGCAAACTGTAAATTAGTCATGGAGGTTCTTCTGGCATTATCACAAGCTGTCACAGCCAAGATTAAGTGGTTGGTAATGATGATTGTTCAGTAAATTGATTGATAGCAAAGTAACTCATCAACCTGGTCTATTATTAATACAGCACACTTTATAAAATCTTGATTGCTGATAAAAGAACAATAAAAACCACTTTGGTGACAACAGTGCATTGAAAGTACTTGGACTGATAACTGTATCCTGTTCTTGCCTTGCTCTTTCAGAATTTGAAAGCATTTAGACAGTAATTGGTAGGATAGGGAAAATAAAGCTGTTAGGAGAGATTTTCCTCTTAAGAAATCTGTCAAAAAGTTCTTGGTGTTCCAATGTCAACCAGTGGGCTCCAGGTAAAACAAGAAGTAAATTGCTAAAGTACCTGTATCAGGCTGGGGTATGCCATCTCTGGATGGGCTTATACATGTAGAAAGGGAGATAGATCCTAGTAGAAGTTGTGATTCCCTCTTTTCTTTCCTGTTATTTATGGTGAAACAGATCGATGTTACCAAAGTGCAAGCTTTTATTTTACTGTCCTGGACCTATGCGTTAAACTGTACTTTAATTAATCAGAATAGTCATAAAAGGATTTTGTGGGGTTAACTAAATACTTGAGAATACTGACAATATTTTGTTGTCAAGCATATAAGTTGTTTTTATACATTTGGTAAACCACAAATGTATTCCATACACCATTGGATCCTCAATTTTTGAAGTGAAAATGCAATATTATATTACTAGAACTATACTAGATATAAATTCATTTTAATTTGATCATTTGTGAGATAAAACAAAATCTTGTCTTATCTCTGGTAGACTGTTGTCTTTTCCTTATCCAGTGGTAGAAAAGTAGGTAAAGTAAGTAGAAAAGAAGTAGGAAGAGGAAAGGAACCCCTGTACTGAGTCCAGGAAAATCCCACAGTCTCTTATTTGCAAAAAGCCCTGGAAGCTGCATTTCCAATAACTGACTAGACATCTTCCACCTTGATGTCCAAGCAATACCTCCCACCAGTACCTCCCAGGTCAAAAATCTTCCCTCCCAAACCTGTTCTTCCTACTGTGTCCCCTCTCTGGGTTAATGAAAGGGAGGTGGCAGTTGAATAAAAGTAGTGTAATAATGGTCTGAAACAGCCACAGAAAACCAACAGAATGGTAGTCACTCCTTGAGACCCATTACAGGCTGGGGGCATGAGAGCATGGGTTCCACTTGAGAAGGTTACAAAAAAAAAAAAAAAGGCTACTCTCAGACATGCAATCTTCAATTGAGGGAAGGCAATAGGTGATTAGAGAAATAGTAAGGTTATAAGTGAGAGTTTCCAAAGACAAACTAGAAGGGTTGAGAAGAGGGAAAGGAAGGAAAAGCTGAGCTAGGGTGAGAATACTGAAGAAAAGAGCTGACAGAAGAGGTTTTGGGTCCAAAAGGGGATTGCGATTTCTAGATCTTGAGGTCCCAGAGAGCAGGACTGTGTCTCATCTCCCAGAGTCTACACAATCACCCAATGATAGGCACCCAGTGGGTGGGTTGAACCAATGGTGGCACCCAGTGGGTTGAACAAGTGACTCCCCAAGAGAGAAAAAAGTTCTGATGTGTAGTGTTTGCTGATTTCATGGCATAAATAGTCTTATGATGGCTGACTTCAGATTACTAATACTATGTCACTGAAGGCAGAGTTGGGAAGAGATATGTGCAATCAGCTCTTGCTGGAAAGTATGAGCTGGCTCCAACCTGACACTTGCATTCATTAAACATTTCTTCAATTCACAGAATGACTTTAAATCTGGAATTGTAGGACAGGCAAGAGGAATGAATGTCATTTCCTCTAACTAATGATTGTTCGTTTGTAAGATTGATCATGTTCATCAAACAAAAGCAGATCCTGGTTCTAGTTATGAAGCATGATAACTGAACTCAGAATGAATAAATATGATCATTTTCTTCCTCCATTCTCTTCCCTTTCTCATAGATTTTCTCTTCTTTCACGTAGAGAATGGCAGGACCCTACAGGGTGCTGTGACTTGTTCATGTACCCTTTGTGTTTTCATGGCTGGCCACTGACAGAGGTGGTATACACACCATCCTCGATTTTACCTTCAAATAGATTGGAAGTTAATCTTGCAGTTTTTCCTATTTTGAGTTCTCTAGGTTCAAATGGCTCTTTCATGAGGCTGTGCAGCTACAGCTTATGACAGCTTTTGTATTCTACTTCAGGGTAGCCAACACAGCAGATCAGGTGTTGTTAGAAGCCAAGACCAGAAGAGTAGAAAAGAAAGGGGTGGCACAGGGCCAGGGCCAGCCATCCAAAAGAGGCTGGGAACCCAGGCATCTGAAAGCATAAAGCCAGGCAGAAGGATTATACACCAAGAGATCAAGGAACACCCAGCAGAAAGATTGGAGCTGAACAAGAAGTCAAAGGCCTTCTGAGACAGAGACACTTTATATATTTCCCGCCCAAGATTGGAATCTCAAAGCAGAGGAGGCCTGCCCCACAACCTGAGAAAGGAGATGATGCCAGATCAGCACACCACCACTAAGGTAACAAGGAATGTTTTCATAGCTGCTCACAAAAAAGATATCAGGCGCTGGTGAACAGTAGTGTTTTATATCCCTCCATACTTCACTTGCAATTTCTTGTCTATTCTTCTCACTAAACTGTGTAAAAACTTCTGTATTTACAGAGTGAAGACCCCACTATGAGGATGAAAACCAAAGCTACAAATAGGGAGAAAATATCTGCAAACCCCGTATCTGAAAAAGTTACCACTTTAGTACTGGAGGACCCTGAACCCTTAGCCCTGTCTCTACATTTTATATAACTGTACTACAATATCAAAATCAGGAAATTGACATCAGTACAATGCTGTTAACTCAACTGCAGATCTCAAACAGAATATATTTCAAATTCTCAAAATTCAACAGTAAAAAGAAAACAATCTAATTAGAAACTGTGCAAAAGACAGACATTTCACCAAACAGAAGATATGGATGACAGATAAGCACATGAAAAGATGTTCAAGATTAACCAGCAGGGAAATGGACAGTAAAATGATGATGAGATACCACTACTTACGCATCAGAATGGCTAAAATAAAAATAGTGACAATATCAAATGCTGGATAGGATGTAGAGCCTGGATCATTCCTACATTGCTGGTGGGAAAACAAAATGTTACAGCCACTCTAGAAAAGAGTATGGCAATGTCTTACAAAACTATGTATCCATTTACCATAAAACCCAGCAATTGCATTCTTGAATATTTATCTCTGAGAAGTGAAAACTTCTGTCTACTCAAAAATATGTACATAAATGTTTATGTAGCTTTATTCTTAGTAGTTGAAAACTGGAAGCAATGAAAGTATCTCTAATACAAACTCTGATAATATACCCATGATGGAATACTACTTAGCAATAAAAAGGAATAAAATAGTGATACATACATTAACTTGAATGGATCTCAAATGCATGATAGTGAGTGACAAAAAAGCCAATTTCTAAAGGTTACATACTGTATGATTGCATTTATATAATATTTTTGAAATGACAAAACTATAAAGATGGAGAAAAGATTAATAATTGCCAGGGGACAGGGACTGGGGCAGATGAGTGTGACTATAAAGGAGTAGCACAAAGGAGTTCCTTTGTGATGATAGAACAGTTCTGCATCCTGACTGTGGTGGTGATTACACACATCTATATATGGATCCAATGGCCTAGAGCTACACACACACACACACACACACACACATACACACACACACACACGGGCGCACACACACAAGTACATAGAAAAACTGGTGAAATCTGAATAAAATTTGTAGTCTAGTATTTCAATATTGTACCATTATATGTCAATTTCTTGGCTTTGATGTTGCACTATAGTTACATAAAATGTCACCATTGGGAGACTGTGTGATGGGCTCAAGGGACTCTACTATTTACTACTTTCCAACTTCCTATTAGCCTATAATCATTAGACTACAGACTATATTCTTTTCTAAATAAAGAATTACAGAAATACTGGCTAGAAGAGATAGCACAGCAGGCATGTTTGTACATTGTTGTGAAGGGTCAATTGTTGCAACAATTGGGCCATAGATATCAAGATACCTACAATTATTTCTTCTCTTTACTCCTGGAGGATTCTATCTTTGGGAGTTAATCAGATATTTATTCAAAATGCATGTATAAGAATGTACAATACCAATGAGACAAAGCATAATACCAATGAGACAGAAACTATTTAACAATGGAGTTATGGCTAAGTAAATGAACCTTATCCATAGAGCACATTATCATGTGGCCATTAAAAACCATGATTTTGAAGAATATTTAGTACATGTGGAAATGTAAGGTAATAATCGGGACACGCAGTGATATGCATACTGTAATGCTAATTTTAAAAAATATAAATTAAGGAGTAAAATTCTAGAAAAATATCACATTCACAGAGACTAATTCTAGGTGGCTGGATTGTATGTTATTTTTATTTCTTTACACTTTATTAACATTTCCAGATATTATACAATGAATATGCATTACTTTGCAAGAACAGTTTGTGTGTGTGTGTGTATGTGTCTTTATAGGTATGCATTAAAGTATGATTTAACTTAGTATTTCTCACACTTTCATGTGCTCTTGCTAAAATGCAGATCCTAGTTTAGCGGTCTGGAGAAGGGCCTAAGATTCTGCATTTCTAACAAGCTCCCACAGTATACCTATATTGCTTGTCCACTTTGGAGGAACAGGGGTCTAGCTGAGCTAAGTCCAAAACTATTAACAAATTTCTCTTTGGAATAGAAAACATGTATTTTTCCATTTCAAATAATTTTTATTAAGATAGACTGCAGAAAATTTACATCATAAAAGTCTTGTCACAAACTTCTATGCACACCAGATTCTGATGCATCAGCTCCCACAAACCTCAAAGCAAAGTTTAGAAAAATTCTCCTTCTCAGAACTGACCAAAAAAAGCTATGGGACTTTTCAACCATTCAAAAAACATCAGTTCGATAAATTGTGCCAAGAAAGTGTCTAGCAATTCAGGTAGGAGACCTATAGTATCATTCTAAAACAAATTCCACAGGGAGGGTGCCCGGTGGCTCAGTCGGTTAAGCATCTGCCTTTGGCTCAGGTCATGACCCCAGAGTCCAGGGATCAAGCCCCACATCATGATCCCTGCTTATTGGTGAGCCTGCTTGTCCCTCTCCCTCTGCCCCTCATCCCCACTCATGTTCTCTTTCTTTCTCTCTGCTCTCTCTCTCAAATAAATAATATCTTTAAAAAAACAAATTCCACAGGGTTTAAAGAGAAAAAGCTAGAAAAAATAATTTTTAAAAATGTGTATGTATATTATATATGCTAAAATATATAAAGTATGGATGGGTATTCTCTGGTAATTCCCACGGACAAATGCAGTAGAGGAATAATAACTAAGACTGAACACTTATCATGTGTCAGGTACTATGCTGATTTACTTTATAAATAGTAAAGATTTTTTCAAGTTTTTAAATTTATTTTATTTGAGTATAGTTGACACAATGTTATATTAGTTTCAAGTGTACAACATAGTGATTTGACAAGTTTATACATTATGCTATGTTCACAAGTATAACTACCATCTGTCCTATTACATCGCTATTATGATCATTGAGGGGTGAGTGAGGGAAAACAAAAAAAAAAACCAGTATCACTGACTGTATTCCTTATGCTCTTTTTGTTCCCATGACTTACTCATTCCATAACTGTATCTCCCTCTCCCCTTCACCCATTTTGCTCAACTGCCCACCACCCTCCTCCTCTTTGGCAACCATCAGTTTGTTCTCTGTATTTATAGATCTGATCCTGCTTTTTGTTGCTTCATTCCTTTTTTTAGATTCCATTTATGAATAGAATCATATGGTATTTGTCTTTCTTAGTCTCACTTATTTCATTTGGCATATTACCCTCTAGGTCCATCAATGTTGTCTTAAATGGCACAACTCATCATTCGTATGGCTGTGCATTTTCCTTATCCATTTATCTATCAATGGCTACTGTAAATAATTCTGCAGTAACCATAAGGGTGTGTATATCTTTTCAAGTTAGTGTATTCATTTTCCTTGAGCAAATATTCAGTAGTGGAATTGTTGGATCATATGGTATTTCCATTTTTAATTGTTTGAGAGAACTCCATACTGTTTTCCACTATACCAATTTATATTCCCACCAAAAGTATATGAAGGTTCCCTTTTCTCCTCATCATCACCAACACTTGTTCTTTCTGGTCTTCTTGATTTTAACCATTCTGACAGGTGTGAGGTAGTATCCCATCATGGTTTTGATTTATACTTCCCTGATGATGAGTGATGTTGAGTATCTTTTCATGTGCCTGCTGACTATATGGATGTCTTCTTTGGAGAAATGTCTATTCAGGTCATCTGCCCATTTTTAATTGGACTGTTTGGGTTTTTTGGTGTTGAGTTGTATATATTTTCGATGTTAACCCCTTATCAGAAATATCATTTGTGGGGTGCCTGGCTGGCTCAGTTGGTAAAGCATGTGACTCTTGTTCTCAGGGTCATGAGTTCAAGCCCCACACTGGGGCTTGAGCTTACATTAAAAAAAAGAGAGAGAGAGAGAGAGAGAGATATCATTTGCAAATATCTTCTCCCATTCAGTAGGTTGGCTTTTAGTTTTGTTGGTTGTTTCCTTTGCTGAGCAAAAGCTTTTTATTTTGATGTGGTCTCAATAGTTTATTTTTGCCTTTGTTTCTTTGCCTTATGACATATATCTAGAATAATGTTGCTATGATTGATGTCAGAGAAATGACTGCCTGTGCTCTCTTCTAGGATTTTTACTGTTTCAGATCTCACATTTAGGTCTTTCATCCATTTTCAGGTTATTTTTGTGTATGGTGTGAGGAAGTAGTCCAAGTTCATTCTTTTCTATGTAGCTGTCCAGTTTTCCCAGCATCATTATTGAAAAGACTGTCTTCTCCCCATTGTATATTCTTCCCCCATTTCTCATAGATTAATTGACCATATAAATGTGTGTTTATATCTAGGGTCTCTATTCTTTTCCATTGATCTATGTGCTTATTTTTGTGCTAATATCATACTACCTTGATTACTACAGCTTTGTGGTATATCTTAAAATCTAGAATTGTGATACCTCCAACTTTGTTCTTTTTTTCTCAGGATTGCTTTGGTTTTTCAGAGTCTCTTGTGATTCCACACAAATTTTAGTATTATTTGTCCTAGTTTTGTGAAAAATGCTGTTGGCGCTTTGATAGGGATTGCATTGGATCTGTAGATTGCTTTGAGCAATATGGACATTTTGACAATATCCTTCTAATCTATGAGCATGGGATATCTTTTTCTTCATTTGTGCCACCTTCAATTTCTTTCAAAAGTCTTTCATAGTTTTCAGAGCGCAGGGCTTTTACCTCTTTTGTTAAATTTATTCCTAGATAGTTCATTCTTTTTGGTGCAATTATAAATGATACTGTTTTTTAAAATTTCTCTTTCTGTGACTTCATTGTTGTGTATAGAAACAATACCATTTTCTGGGTATTAATTTGGATCCTGCAATTTTACTGAATTCCTTTATTACTTCTAGTAGTTTTTTGGTGGAGTCTCTAGGATTTTCCATGTATAGTAACATGTCATCTACAAACAGTGACAGATTAACTTCTTCTTTACCATAATGGATGCCTCTTATTTCTTTTTCCTGTCTGATTATGGTGGCTGGACTTTGAGAACTATTTTGAATGAAAGTGGTGGGAGTGGGCATCTTTATCTTGTTCCTGACCTTAGAGGGATAACTCTCAGTTTTTCATCATCAAGGACGATATTAGCTGTGGATTTTTCATAGATGGCCATTATTATATTGAGATATAATCCCTTCAACCCCATTTTGTTGGGAATTTTTATCATGAATGGATGTTGAATCTTGTCAAATGTTTTTTCTGCATCTATTGAGATGACCATGTGATTTTTGTCCTTTGTTTTGATGTGGTGTATGACATTGATTGATTTGGAAATATTGAACCATCCTTGCATCCTAAGGATAAATCCCACCTGATTGTGGTGAATAACCTTTTTAATGTATTGTTGTATGCCTATTTGCTAGTATTTTGTTGAGGATTTTTGCATCCATGTTCATCTGGCATATCAGCCTATAGTTTCCTTTTTTTGTGGTGTCTTTGTCTGGTTTTGGAATCAGGGTAATTCTGGCCTCATAGAATGTATTTGGGAACTTTTCTTTCTCTTCTTTTGGAATAGTTTGAGTAGAATACATATTAACTCTTCTTTAAATGTCTGGTAAAAGTCACTTTTGAATTGATCTGATGCTGGATTTTTATTTGGGGGGAGTTTTTTATTACCAACTCAATTTCATTGCTTGGAATCAAACTGTTTAGATTTTCTCCTTCTCCCTGTTTCAGTTTTGAAAGATTACATGTTTCTAGGAATTTATCCGTTTCTTCTATATTGTCCAATTTGGTGGCAGATATGTAATTTTTCATACTATTCTCTTATATACTTTGTGTTTCTGTGGCATCCATTGTTATTTTACCTCTCTCATTTCTGATTTTATTTATTTGAGTTCTTTCTCTTTTTTTCTTGATGAGTCTGGATCAGGGCTTATCAATTCTGTTCATCTCTTCAAAGAACCAGCTCTTCGTTTCATTTATTTTTTTCTATTTTTTCTTTAGTCTCTACATCATTTATTTCTCCTCTGCTCTTTATTATTTTCTTCTACTCACTTTGGGCTTTGTTTGTTCTTCTTTTCTAGTTTATTTAGGCATAAGTTAGATTTTTTTTTTATTTGAGGAATTTCAGGTGAAGGTGGGGAGAGTGTTCCCCCAGCTTCTCAGCCCTTTTAAAACCCATCTTCTTTTTCTGTGCCCCAGTACAATGGAAGCTTGTACAGACTTGTGAACCCTGGGCTCACTGAAGTAGCAAGCTCACTGAGACAACTGAACCTAACCATTGTGATGTCTGGACCCTGCTCTGCTCTAGGCTTTTAAGGTGGGGTGAGAACATAAACCAGGTAATTCTCCAGTCCTTCTGACCTGGAGAGCTTTCCCACAATTCCTGCACTGTTTGGCAGAGTCCTAGTTTTGTCTCTTCTATATGCTATTTGCTCTTTTAAACTGTGGCTTTTCTCTATGCCCAAGGACAGAGGATTCTGTTCCCAGTCCCTCAGTATTCTCCCTCCCCACTGCCATTCACAGTGTTGAAGGTGGTGGTTCCTTTTTTTTTTTTTTTTTTTAAAACCATGTCTCATCTCTCTTGCTGTTGTCTTGCTGTTCTGTCTTTGGTTGTTCAGTAGCTGTTCAGTGAGCCCTCAGTTATTCTTCACCGGGAACTGTTTATTAATAGGTATAATTTGGTGTGTCCAGGGAAGAGGTGAGTTCAGGGTCATCCTACATCACCATCTTGAACCAAAACCACTATGCTACGTTTTCACATGCATTATTCTCATTTAGTCTTTACATCAAACTATAAAGAAGAGGTTATATTTTCCTGATGTTCTTAAGACTATTTCTAAACTGCACAAACTATAATTTAGGTATCACTCTTCACATTTTATAGCTAATAAAATTGAGTCATAGAGTATGAGGTTGCCTAGAGTCATACTGCTAATAGCAATTGGAGAAGTCCAGTTTCTAACTCAAAGCTATGCTCCTCACTGCACTGCCATTTTGAAAGAGCCACACATCAGCTATAGGCAAAAATATACTCCTGCAAGCCCAATATCATAAACAAAATTAAAATGCAAATAATAAACTAGGAATATAATATGTATGTAGCAAAGGGGAATTATCTTTAATTATAAAAAGCAATACAAATTGAAAGGAAAAGCTCTGTGACTCTAATGGAAAGAGAGATCAAGGACAGGTATAGCAATTCACAAAAGTGTCTGTGTGTGTACGTGTGTGTGAATGCACATATGTAATACATAATTAGAGGAATATTGGCCAAAGCATTAATAAGTATCTTAGTGGTGAAATTATTAAGTCACTTATTCATGGCTTTATACTTTTTTGTGTTTTTCACATTATCTACAATGAGTATGTATTATTTTTATGATCCGAGAAAAATAAAAGCTACTCATGTTAACTTCAGATAACCCTGGTCTCATTGTAATTACTAAATGCATGATCCATTTTCCTCTGCAATTTCACATCTACATTTGACAAGTTTCTCTGGGACATTTACTCATTCGTTTGTTCATTTGTTTGTTCATTCATCCTTCTAATATAATGTTTATTGAGCATCTACTAGTGTGTAGCCAGGCAATAAGTAAGCAAAATATGCAGACATGGGCTTTGCATACAAAAAGCTACCCTGGGAGATAAACTTTGTGTAAATTACATGATTAATTAATCATTAATGGTACTTAAGATATCCTAGGCTATTACAAACTGTTGCTTGTACTCTGCTTACTCCTTTCATCTCTATATAGGCTATCTATGGCAAATGATCCTAATTCATTGAATAATCTATCAGTCTTTAGGGGAACCTGGGTGGTTCAGTGGGTTAAACCTCTGCCTTCGGCTCAGGTCCTGATCTCCGGGTCCTAAGATCAAGCCCCACATCAGGCTATCTGCTCAGCAGGGAGCCTGCTTCCCCCCACCCCCCCGCCTGTCTCTCTGCCTACTTGTGATCTCTCTGTCAAATAAATAAATAAAATCTTTTTTAAAAATCTATCAGTTTTTAGTAAGAAGGTGATGTCTTATGAAACAAAAGTATAAGGCATTTAATACAGTTACTGTCTCCA
Source organism: Lontra canadensis (assembly GCF_010015895.1). Lineage (NCBI taxonomy): Eukaryota > Metazoa > Chordata > Mammalia > Carnivora > Mustelidae > Lontra > Lontra canadensis. Next base: position 427,742 of record NW_022631172.1, read on the forward strand.
ACTACATTTATAATTGAAATTTTATTGAGATAATTGCAGATTCACATGCAGTTGTTAAATAATATGAGTTTCCATGTACCTTTTGCTTAGTTCCCCCTGAGGGTAATGTTTTACAAAACTATAGTACAATATCACAACCAGGATATTGATATTGATATAGTCCACCCAACTTATTCAAATTTGTCCAGTTTTACTTATACTCATCTGTGTGTTTGCATGTTGTGTACACATGTATATTTAGTTCTTTGTCACTTTGAGACACTGCCAGTCAAGATAAAGAAGAGTTCCATCACCACAAGGATCCCTTCTGTTGGGTCTATATATAACCATACCCACATTCCTCCTCCACCCCTTGCCCCTCCCAATTCCTAGCCCCTGGCAGCCACTAATCTTTTCTCCAGGATATACAAATGGGCAAAGGATATGAAGAGACATTTCAAGGAAGAGGACATACAGATGATAAATAAGTGCATAAAAATGTTCAACATCATTAGCCATTGGAGAAATTCAGATTAAAACCACAATGGGATATTACTACGAACCTATCACAATAGCTAAAATTAAAAATAGTGACAACAGCAAATGCTGGCAAGGATGCAGAGAAACTGAATCACTTATCAATTGATGGTATGAATATATTATGATACAGCAACTCTGAAAAAAGTTGGCAGTTTCTTATAAAGCTAAATGTGTTGTTATCATATAGCCCAGCAACTGCACCCTTGGGAATTTATCCCAATTAAGTGAAAATTTAAGTTCACCCAAAAATCTGTACCAAATGTTCATAGCAGCTTCATTTGTAATATCCCCAAAGTGAAAACAAATCCGAATATCTTTCAACAGATGAATAGTTAAACAGACTGTGGTACATCCATACCATGGAATACTATTCAGGTATACAGACAACATCTTGGATGAATCTCCAAGATATTATACTTACTTGAAAAAAGACAGTTCCAAAAGTTTATACATTATAGTATTACATTTACATAACAGTTCTGAAATGCACTACATTTTAATTACTTCGGTTGTTTTTGTGTGCGTTTGTGGCTCCATTCTCCTCAGGATCTTTGACAAAACCATGCCTGTAAATATTTGACATAATTTTGGCACTCTCTAGCACAAGGAGTGTATCACATTTGATTACTAAATCTAGCTTGCTGTGATCTACAGCCAATATAATTATATAAGAGAGTTTCAAGGGACACAGAAAATGTTTTACCACAAGATATAACTATCTCCACCCTACATATGATGAACTGAGGTTCAGAGAGGTTAAATGTTTTGCCCAGAATTACACAGCAAGTTCCTAGTGTAGAATCAATATTACTACCATGGAGATATCCTCACCCCAAGCAAGAATCCTCTACCCCTTCATTCCAACATTTCTGCTTGGGGGCAGTGCCACTGTTTTCACTTTTTCACTGTTTTCCTCCTATAGCCAGAGACACATCCTTACTTCTTGAGGAAACCTCTGCTGCTACCAATCAACCAATCAAGATACTTGCTGGAGATGCCAAATGAAAATATATATATATATATATATATATATATATATATATATATATATATTATATTTAGTATATATATATTAAATTTAAAAATATATTTACTTGACAACAGTGATGATGATGGTGACAAATGAAGAGAACAGTGATGGCTAATATGTAATAGGGGCTTATTATGTGTGAGGCACTATTCTAACTCTTTAACATGTATTAACTCATTTAATCCTTACAAAAACTCTATGAAGTGGGTGCATATGGTTTTTTTGTTTATAGTACTTTTTTACCAATTTTTTTTTTCTGTATGCCATGTGGCGCCGGTGTCCTCTGCTGTGTAGGGAAATTCTCTCTTGGAGATGAGTCCAGCAATCATGGTGTTTTAACATAATACTTGCTCCCAATCCTCTGAATGACTATTTTCACTGTTATTCTTTCACAGGACCTGTGTGGCTTTGAAAGTAAGTACATGTTCATGAAAAGATGCTCACCATCAGAGAAATACAAGTCAAAACCACAATGAGATATCACCTCACCACTGTCAGAATGGCTGACTAGGTATTTACCCAGGATACAAAAATACTGATTCGAAGGGGTACTTGCACCCTAATGTTTATGGCAACATTATCAACAATAGCCAAACTATATGGAAAGAGCCTAAATGTCCATTGACTGATGAATGAATAAAGAAGATGTGAGATATATATAGAGAGAGATATAGATATTTAGATCTGTATGTGTATATATATATATATATATATATATATATATGATGAATGAACAAAGATGTGAGATACACACACACACACATACCCCAGAACATTACTCAGCCATCAAAAAGAATGAAATCTTTCCATTTGCAATGACATGTTTGGAGCTAGAGTGTATTATGCTAAGTGAAATAAGTCAGCTAGAGATAGAAAAATACCATACAATTTCACTCACATATGGAATTTAAGAAACAAAACAAATGAGCAAAGGAAAAAAGAGAGACAAACCATAAAACAAACTTTTTTTTAAAGATTTTATTTATATGGCAGAGAGAGAAAGAGATAGAGAGAGTGAGAACATGAGCAGGGGTTGGGGAGAGGGAGAAGCAGGTTCACCGCTGAGCAGGAAGCCTGATGCGGGACTCGATCCCAGGACACTGGGATCATGACCTGGGACAGAGGCAGACGCTTAACATACTGAGCCACCCAGGTGCCCCCATAAAACAAACTCTTAACAATAGAAAGCAAACTGAGGGTTGATGGAGGGAGGTCGGTGGCAGGGATGGGGTAAATGGATGATGGAGTATTAAGGAGGCACTAGTCATGAGCAGTAGGTGTTATATGTAAGTGATAAATCTCTAAATTCTATGCCTAAAACCAATTTTATTGTATATATTAACCAACCAGAATTTAAATAGAAGTTTGAAATTTTAAAAAGGAAGTGAATACAAGTTCAACAGTGACAGCTACAACCATACTCTTGGATTGCTGATGCCTAGAAACATGTACAAGGTTAATTCACAAGGACATTCCAGCTATTTCTGTTCCTTTTTGGTAGGAGAACTATTTTGGTGTAAGGCAGGAGCATAGAACAGTGACTGAGAAACTCAGCTCTACCACTTCTGCATACAGGACCTAAGGCAAGGTACTTATTATGTCAGAGCCTCAGTTTCTCCATCTGTATAACAGGGATAATAACATTCACATTGGAGGACTGAGGAAGGGATTAGAAATGATGTAAATAATGTGCCTGACACAGTGAAGGTAGTCAATTAACTGTGGCTAGTATTAGTATGACCCTCTTTGTTTCCCTGGGAGCCACCCATGTACAGCCATTCATTTGTCAACAAAATCCGTTCCCTCTTTTCCTCAGTATAAGACATCTTACTGAAGAGCACTCTTCCTTAAGCACACCAACCCTGAAAGTCCAGAAGATCATTTTTAAAGAGCTGTGTTACTGTTCAATGATGGTACTTGAAATACACATTTACTAAGAAGGGGAATGGATGTTGAGTACTTTTTTTTAAGTACTTCTTTTTGCTTTAAGTACAGCATCTTTTCATGTTGTTTCTAATCTGCTTTAGACTGCTGTTGCTGTTCCTGGTTTTCAGCCCTTCTAGAAGGTGCTACAACTCCCTGTTCTTGATCTTAAACTCCAGCTTCTTCCACAATATCTTTCTGAAGGTTTTGCTACTGGTGTTTCTAAGCTCATTTAAATCTTCAGCATCAGGTGGTCCATTTCCTCTTCATACTGTTTCCTCAAATCCTCATTCTTCTTTTTAAGCACATTTAGCCATGTTGCTAAGCCATTCAGAATTTACTGAACACCTGCTTGTCCGCCAGATACTATTCTTAGATTACAGTGATGAACCATATGGAGAAAAGTCCAGCCCTCGTGACACTTCAGTCAGAAAATCTACCAAATTTCAATTATGAATCTTCCTGAAATTTAAAGCAATTTTTACACTGTATATTATTTTGGAAATCTTCAAAAATTGAGGAAAATATTCTAGTTTATAGGGCAATGCCAAAACTAAACTTGAATCCCCAGTTTCAACAGTTCTGCTGCATGCCTTTAGCTTGCACTATATACCTGGAGCCAGCATCTTGAGAGCCAAAAAGGAGGATCCAGGAGCACTCCCTTCTACTTCAAAATTTCCTTTCAGTTTTCAGTGAGTTGCTCCTCACTTGCCTCTCTCATCCCTGCCTGGCCAGCTTCTTGCTCTGTTCTCTGACACATACACCATCAGTTAGGTTCTTGGCCCACCCCTTGCTCCCATTTATTAGACTTCATTATTTCAGCCCTTCCAACCCCTCCCATCCCCCACAGGCTGATTTGTCCTAATTTGAAACCTGTGTGACCCTGCAGCTCTCCAGTTTGGTGTGTAGAAAGCTCGTTCTTGGCACTGCTTCCCTGGCTTTCAACCCATGACCTTAAATCATAGGTACTACTTTTGTAGCAGAAAAATCCCTGGCTCCCTCCTAAGGACCATACTTGTAGTAAAGAGCAGTCCTCTGTATATTCCTCTCAGCTACTAAACCTCTCTCTTGGTTCAGGAATATTCGCCATGGAACACCGTCCTGGCCACACTGGACTACTGCCCCAAACTCAAACCCAACAGGCTTATGTAGGTACTTATGTACAACTACAGCATCATCAACTCCCTTCTTACATCCTTCTCTAGCTATTGAAATCACATTCTCTCTTTCTCCCTTATTTTCTCAAACCTCTCCCTCTCTTTCCACACGAAATTAAGCATCCTAAATGAATCTCCCACATTTACTTTCTTGTCATACTTACTCCTGTATTAATCATGGTTCTCCAGAGAAACAGATCAAAGGCCTTTGCAGGCAAGGACACTATGTGCACATCTTTCTGGAGTTGTACCTCCAGACCTCAAAGTATAGATTTGCCTGAGTTCACAACTTGAGAAAACTAGGCACACTGAGCTGTAGTGGGGCTGTTCCTGACACTATTAGTGCTCATGTATTTCAGTTAAATATATTTTTGAAATGATAGCATCTTTTTCAAAAATTTATGTTGCTTGTCAGGACCAAAACATTCAAATCCCTGCTCTGCAACACACTAGTTATGGGACTTTGGCCAAGTTAATTAATCCCTGCAAAACCTGTAAAATGAGAATAATAACAATGTCTACCTCACGGGGTTATTGTGAGGATTAAGTGAGATAATGCACTTAGAGTGTGTACCACTCATATATAATAGTTATTATCACTCTAAAGCAATATATTCCCACACCAGCACATGATTCCCATGAAGAATTTCTAGAAATAACATGGGAATTTTCAACTAACTATTGAAAATTTCAGATCATTAGAAGCCAGGATTTGGAAGTTAAGATCTATAACACTCTCCTTGTCTACCCACTACCTCCTTATTATCAAGAGCACTTTTGTCCATTATCTGTTGATGGTCATTTACATTGTTTCCACAGCTTGGCTATTGTGAACAGTACTTCAGTGAACATGACAATGCTAATATCTCTTCAAGGTTTTTGATTCTTTTGGAAAAATACCCAGAAGTGGGATTACTAGATTATATGGTAATTCTTTTCTAATTTTTTTAAGAACTTCCATACTGTTCTCCATAGTGGTCACACTATTTTACATTCCCACCAACAGACTGGAAGCATTCCAACTCTTTCACATCCTAGTCAACACTTATTATCTTTGGCTTTTTGACAATGGAATACTATTCAGCCTTTAAAAACAAGGAAATTCTACAATATGCAACAACATGGATGAAATACTGCATGATTTCACTCACATGAGGTACCTAAAATTGTCAACTTCATAGAATCACAGAAAGTGGAATGGTGGCTGTCAAGGAAGTGGGAAGTTATTAATCAGTTGACATAGTTTCAGCCAAGCAAATGAATAAGTTATAAATAAAATAAAATAGAATATTAAATAAATTAAAATGAAGTAAAATAAAATTTAAAAAAATAACTTTTATCAAAGGCACATCACACCCTCTTAGGTATTCTCTCAAATGAATATTTGACAGTGTATCTGCCATCTGAGAGAGTGGACTATTGAGATGGACATGGGTAAGCCATAGCAATCCCCAAATTCTGCTATGAAAATACCATCTACTGAGTCTAGACTTGGGATCCACTACACAAAACAGACTTATACTGCTTCAGTATCATCAATCCCCACCCTTCCCATCCTTACTCTATACTCATACTGGCCCACATTCCAGTGCCTCCAAAGAGTCATGTTCTCTCTTGCCAACAGGTCTTCATACACACACACACACACACACACACATACACACACACACACAAATGGGGTAGAGGTGGAGGGCTGGCATACAATCAGCATTAAGAAAATATTTCTTTGATGAGAAGATGAATTGAGTTCTGATTATATTGGGATGGGGGAGTCTGGAGTCCCCTCTGTGGTGGCTCTGAGACGTATCCTCAGAGCACAATTGGATAAGCACCAGATTAGAAGCTCCCTAGGATCCTTCCCACATCTAGCAGGCTGTGATCCTTCAATAGATTTTTTTTTGTGGGGGGAACCCACAATTTATTTTTTAATTTTTTATAGACATATAATATATTTTTACCCCCAGGGGTACAGGTCCGTGAATCACCAGGTTTACACACTTCACAGCACTCACCATAGCACATACCCTCCCCAATGTCCATAACCCCACCCCCCTTCTCCCAACCCCTCTCCCTCGAGCAACACTCAGATTGTTTTGTGAGATTAAGAGTCACTTATGGTTTGTCTCCCTCCCAATCCCATCTTGTTTCATTTATTCTTCAATAGATTTTTTAAAGGGATGAAAAGAGAAAAACAAAGTATCAATACTGGAGATCAGCAAAGGAGTCAGTGCATTCTGTGTGCTAGCTCAGGGTCATTTCCATCTATTTATATTTTCTGAGCAGAGAATGTGACTGAGGTGTGAGGGATGCATCTTCACCCCAGGACCTATCCTCTTTTCAGTTAGATCATTTGTGTTCTGTTAATTGACTTGCATTATGTGAAGTTAGAGGACATTCCAATGAGATGTACCCTGCTCAGTCCCCTTACTTCTATTTGCCTATCACCATGCTCATGCCCTGTTACTTGCCATCACATATCTAATCAGTACCCATTTGAAGATCATGGGGGAAAAAAACCTATGGATGTGCAGAAGATTTTCAAGGGATTCGACTTGAGAGCAAGAGATCCTTACCAATTTAACCCTAGCCAAGAGAGTATTCTCTCTCTGGACATGCAAAGAAGCAATGGTGATGAAATTGTGCACTAACGACACCGAGAGTGAACCAGATTGGTTACTGGGTGGGTGCAGCCTGGTGAGAGGTTTGCATGTTTAAAGAAATATATTTTTTGTTTTGGTCTCCAGGACTGATTCAGTAGCTGAAGATCAACAAGTGGACAGGCAGACATTATCTGCAGTTAAACTTTATACAACTGTGAATGCTAGAAAGGGCAAATCAGATAATTAGTGCAAGCGAGGGTCTTAAAGATAATTCCTTTATATCAAGATGACCTTCCCCTGAGAATTCCTTGGAGTCAATGACCAAAAAAAAAAAAAAAAAAAAATGCTCATGGTTTTTTGTTTGTTTGTTTGTTTTGTGGTTTTTTGGGGTTTTTTTGTTTTGTTTTTGTTTTTGTTTTTGTTTTTTAGCAATCTTCCTGGCTGCCCTCAAGAGCATTTTATAAACTGTTTTATATGTTCTGGAAATTGGAAGAGTTATAAATAGGATTCTGAGTACAATGGCTAGCTATATTAAAAGCAATGATTGCTCCATCAAAAGGCCTCACTTATAAATATGATCTGTTGACACTGCCATCTAGGGAATCAAGGAAGAGCCTGTGTCCTTTAATTCCTAAGTAGACCAAGTTCTAGCAATAAGTAAAACCTTATCGCTCTTAGCACATCTCTGGCAACCAGGAGATATTTTGCAAGACTTGCCTCTGGGCCACTGGCAATATAAGTCACTGAACCAGAAGGACAGTGAACAACTGATGGAGGTAAATGGTTTGTTACTGTGAATGGATTTTTGAATTGAGCAAAACTATCAGAACATTCTAATATTTTTTAGAGAGATATGAAAGGAATTTTTCAAAAGAAATATCTATAAATTCTTAGAGTTTTCATCTATATTTTCTAGATTTTCTATTGATACTCACTGACTACCTCCCCCTCCTTATCTATATCAGTGAAAGTTCAGTTGATACAAACAATATTTAGAGCACCTTATTTATCCATATATATATATATATATACACACACACACACACACATATATTATATATATTTCACTAGAAATATAACATATATTTATATATATTTAATATATTTATAATATGTACTGTAGGCCTTATAGCTTGAATATTTCCATTACACGATGTATCTTGAAATATATACATAGCATATGTTTTTTTAAAGATTTTATTTATTTGAGAAAGAGAGACATACACACAGAGAGCATATGAGAGAGAGCAAGCATGAGCTAGAAGGAAAGGGGAGAGGGAGAAGGAGACAAGGAGACTCCCCACTGAGTAGGGAGCTGACTCTGGGTTCATGATCTGAGCCAAAGGCAGACACTTAACCAAGTGAGCCCCACAGGTGCCCCACATATGCTTATTAATAGACATATGACTAAGTCTTATGTAATGAATGGAAATATGTAAGTCATGGGAGAAAAAAAATGGAGACTCATTCTTTATATGTGACTGTTTAAGCAGCAAAATCACCTCAATATTTCTACTTTGCTAAGATTAATATTACAATACACAGTAATTTCTCATTTTTTCACTAAATTTTAAGAATACTTCTTTCTGACTCCGAGTCAAGATGGCAAAATAGTAGCAGACTGAGAGGACATCAGGTAGCAGGAGTTCAGCTAGATAGTTATCAAACTATTCTGAACACCTACAAACCCAACAGGAGATGCAAGAGAAGAAGAGGAGCAATTCTAGAATAAGAAAATCGACCACCTTCTGAAAGGTAGGACATGCAGAGAAGTGAATCCAAAGTGACGTGAAGATAGACCGCAGGGGAAGGGGCTGGGTCCTAGCAAGTGGTGGAGCAACGGAGCACAAAATCAGAACTTTCCAAAGTCTGCTCCACTAAGGGACATTGCTCTAGAGGCCAAGCGGGGGTGGAGCCCTCATGGGGACAGTGTGGTCTCAGTTCTGCAAGGTCACAGAAGGATCGGGGCTGTCTGAGTATAGCAGAGCTCACAGGTATTAGAGCTGGGAAGCTGGCTACAGAGACAGAGCCAAAAAGTGAGCTCTCAGCTTGGGGTTACCCTAAACTGTTATCCAAGGCACAGTCAGGCCACTGCTCTTTGAGCAGGGACCCCACAAGTGGCAGATCTGGGGAAACCCACCTTCCTTCTTTGAAGGCAGGAATCTACTGGGTTTGGAGACACCAAATGGGGCTGTGTGCCAGAGACAGAAATGCTTGGTCACGGGCCGGGTGAGCTTGGAGTACAGCCAGAGACCAGGGAGATGAGTTCTTTTCTCCAAAAGCACACTGAGAAGTGGGGCCCAGAGCTCTCGGCCCCTCTGTGCCAGAGATTGGGAGGCCACCATTTTCATTCCTGTCCTCCAGAGCTCTGCAGAAAGCATTCAGGGAACAAAAGCTCCCAAGAATGAACCCAAGCAGATTAATTAGCCCAGTCCCTGGCAAGGGTGGTGCCATTCTGCCCCGGGCAAAGACATTTGAGAATCACCACAACAGGCCCCTCCCCAAGAAGATGAGCAAGAACATCCAGCTAAGACCAAGCTCACTGATCAAGGAGAACAGTGGAATTCTAGAGGAAGGGAAAGCAAAACATGGAATTTATGGCTTTTTCCCCATGATTCTTTAGTCTTGCAAAGTTAATTAAACATTTTAAAATTTTTTCTTATTCTAATTTTTCTAAACTTCTCCTCTTTCCTCTTTTAACATTTGTTAACTAGTTTGTCTTAACAATACCTTTCTAAAAAATCTTTTTAAACCTTCATTATTATAGTCATATTTTATCCTTCATTGTATCTAACATTATTTTTTGTACACATATAGGGTTTTTTCTTCTAAAAAATTTTTGGGAAACAATTTCTTCTAACAGAGCAAAATATACCCTAAATCTAGCACAAGGCATTGTTCTAGTCTCCAGCCTGAGCAAATTCCCTCCACTTTCTTTCTCTTTTCCAACCAATTTATCTTATCAATTCCTTATTTAGAAATTTTTTTTAAATTTTCATCTTTACAGTCATATTCCATCCCTTCATTGTGTTTACCGTTATTTGTGTGTGTGTGTGTGTGTGTGTGTGTGTGTATATATTCTTCTTTCTTTAAAATTTTAGAAGGTAGTTTCTTCTAAGAGACCAAAATACACTCAAAATCAAGTGGGTGGCTCTGTTCTATTCGCCAGTCTAATATATATATTTTTTTAATTTTCTTTCACTTTTTTAAACTTCTTTTTACACCTTTTCTTCTCCCCACAGTTTCGAGTCTCTTCTGATTTGGTTAGCATACATTTTTCTGGGGCCTTTGCCACCTTTTTAATATTTTATTCTCTTGTTCATATATTCTTTTTTTTAAGATTATTTATTTATTTATTTGATAGATAGAGATCACAAGTAGACAGAAGTAGACAGAGAGTCAGACAAAGAGAGAGGAGGAAGCAGGCTCCCTGCTGAGCAGAGAGCCCGATGCGGGACTTGATCCCAGGACCCTGGGATCATGACCTGGGCCAAAGGCAGAGGCTTAACCCACTGAGCCACCCAGTCGCCCTTGTTCATATATTCTTATCTGGATAAAATGACAAGGCAGAAAAACACACCACAAAAAGAAAAAAAAAAGAAAGAAAAGAACAACAGACAGTACTGAAAGCTAGGGACCTAATCAATACAGACATTGGTAATATGTCAGATCTAGAGTTCAGAATGATGATTCTCAAGGTGCTAGCTGGACTCAAAAAAGGCATGGAAGATATTAGAGAAATGCTGTCTGGAGAAATAAAAGCCCTTTCTGGAGAAATAAAAGAACTAAAATCTAAATAAGCTGAAATCAAAAAAGCTATTAATTTAAAACAATCAAAAATGGAGGCTCTTACTGCTAGGAAAAATGAGGGAGAAGAGATAATTAGTGATAGAAGACCAAATGACAGAGAATAAAGAAGTTGAGGAAAATAGAGACAAACAGCTACTAGACCAGGATGGGAGAATTTGAGAGATAAGTGATACCAAAAGATGAAACAATATTAGAATAATTGGCATCCCAGAGGAAGAAGAAAGAGACAGAGGGGCAGAAGGCATATTGGAGCAAACTATACCAGAGAATTTCCCTAAAATGACAAAGGGAACAAGCATCAAAATCCAGGAGGCACAAAGAACCCCCCTCAAAATCAGTAACAATAGGTTCACATCCCATCATCTAAGAGTAAAACTAAAAAGTCTTAGTGACAAACAGAAAATCCTGAAAGTGGCTTGGGAAAAGAAGCCTATAAAATACAATGGTAGAAATATAACATTGGCAGCAGACTTATCCACAGAGACCTGGCAGGCCAGAAAGAACTGGCATGATATATTTTCAGAGCACTAAACTAGAAAAACATGCAGCCAAGAATACTATATCCAACTAAGCTATCATTGAAAATAGAGGGAGAGATAAAAAGCATGCAGGACAAACAAAAATTAAAAGAATTTGCAAACACCAAACCAGCCCTACAGGAAATATTTAAAGGGGTCCTCTAAGCAAAGAGAGAACCTAAAAGTAATAGACCAGAAAGGAACAGAGACAATATACAGTAACAGTCACCTTACAGGCAATGCAATGGCACTAAATTTGTATCTTTCAATACCTACTCTGAATGTAAATGGACTAAATGCCCTAATCAAAAGACACAGGGAATTGGAGCAGATAAAAAAGCAAAACCCACTGGGGCGCCTGGGTGGCTCAGTGGGTTAAAGCCTCTGCTTTTGGCTCGGGTCATGGTCCCAGGGTCCTGGGATCAAGCCCCAAATCGGGCTCTCTGTTCAGCAGGTAGCCTGCTTCCCCAGCTCTTTCTGCCTGCCTCTCTGCTTACTTGGGATCTCTCTCTGTCAAATAAATAAATAAAATCTTAAAAAAAAAAACCCATCAATATGCTGTCTACAAGAACCTATTTTAGACCCAAAGACACCTCCAGATTTAAAGTGAGGGGGTGGAAAACAATTTACCATGCTAATGGACATCAAAAGAAAGCTGGGGTGGCAATCCTTACATCAGATCAATTAGATTTTTAAGCCAAACACTGTAATAAGAGATGAGGAAGAGCACTATGTCACACTTAAAGGGTCAGTCCAACAAGAAGATCTAACAATTTTAAATACCCATGCCCCTAACACGGAAGCAGCCAACTATATAAACCAATTAATAACAAAATCAAAGAAACACATCAACAATAATGCAATAACAGTAGGAGATAGGGGACTTTAACACCCCCCTCACTGAAATGGAGAGATCATCCACGCAAAAGATCAACAAGGAAATAAAGGCCTTAAAGGACACACTGGACAAGATAGATGTCACAGATATATTCAGAACAGTCCATCCCAAAGCAACAGGATACACATTCTTCTCTAGGGCATACGGAACATTCTCCAGGATAGTTCACATCCTGGGTCACAAATTGGGTCTCAACCGGTACCAAAGACTGGGATCATTCCCTGCATATTTTCAGACCTCAGTGCTCTGAAAGCTTGAACTCAGTCACAAGAAGAAAGTTGGAAAGAACTCAAATATATGGAGGCTAAAGAGCATCCTTCCAAAGAGTGAATGTGTCAACCAGGAAATTAAAGAAGAATTGAAAAAATTCATGGAAACAAATGAAAAATGAATACGCAACTGTTCAAAATCTTTGGGACACAGCAAAGGCGGTCCTGAGAGGAAAGTATATAGCGATACAAAACTTTCTCAAGAAACAACAAAGGTCTCAAGTACACAACCCAACCCTATACGTAAAGGAGCTGGAGAAAGAACAGCAAAGAAAGCCTAAACCCAGAAGGAGAAGAGAAACAATAAAGATCAGAGCAGAAATCAATGAAATAGAAACCAAAGAAGAGTAGAACAAATCAGTGAAACTAGGAGGTGGTTCTTTCAAAGCATTAATAATATTGATAAATCCCTGGTCAGACTTATCAAAAAGAAAAGAGAAAGGACCCAAACAAATAAAGTTATGAATGAAAGAGGAGAGACCACAACCAACACCAAAGAAATACAAACAATTATAAGAACATATTATGAGCAACTGTACGCCAGCAAACTGGACAAATTTGGAAGAAATGGATACACTCCTAGAGACAAATAAACTACCAAAACTGAACCAGGAAGAAATAGAAAACCTGAACAGATCCATAACCAGTAAGGTGATTGAAGCAGTCATCAAAAATCTCCCAAAAAACAAGAGCCCAGGGCCAGACGGCATCCCAGGGGAATTCTACCAAACATTTAAAGAATACCTACTCTCCTGAAACTGTTCCAAAAAATAGAAATGGAAGGAAAACTTCCAAACCCATTTCATGAGGCCAGCATTACCTTGATCCCAAAACCAGACAAAGACCCCACCAAAAAGGAGAATTACAGACCAATATCCCTGATGAACACAGATGCAAAAATTCTCACCAAAATGCTACCCAATAGGACCCAACAGCACATTAAAAGGATTATTCACCACGACCGAGTGGGATTTATTCCTGGGCTGCAAGGTTGGTTCAACATCTGCAAATCAATCAATGTGATACAATACATTAATAAAAGAAAGAACAAGAACCATATGATACTCTCAATAGATGCTGAAAATGCATTTGACAAAGCACAGCATCCTTTCTTGATCAAAACTCTTCAAGTGTAGGGATAGAGGGTGCATACCTCAATACCATCAAAGCCATCTATGAGAAACCTATAGCGAATATCATTCTCAAGGGGAAAAACTGAGAGCAAAAGACTCCATTTTAAAACTCCTAGAACTCATACAGGAATTCAGTAGAGTGTCAGGATATAAAATCAATGCACAGAAATCAGTTGCATTTCTATACACCAACAACAAGACAGAAGAAAGAGAAATTAAGGAGTCGGTCCCATTTACAATTGCACCCCAGACCATAAGATACCCAGGAATAAACCTAACCAAAGGGGCAAAGAATCTGCACTCAGAAAACTATAAAGTACTCATGAAAGAAATTGAGGAAGACACAAAGAAATGGAAAAGTGTTCCATGCTCATGGATTGGAAGGACAAATATTGCGAAAATGTCTATGCTACCTAAAGCAATCTACACATTTAATGCAATCCCTATCAAAATCCCATCCATTTTTTTCAAAGAAATGGAACAAATAATCCTAAAATTTATATGGAACCAGAGGAGATCCCGAATAACCACAGGAATGTTGAAAAAGAAAGCCAAAGTCGGTGGCATCACAATTCCAGACTTTAAGCTCTATTACAAATCATCAAGATAGCATGGTACTGGCACAAAAACAGACACATAGATCAATGGAACAGAATAGAGAGCCCAGAAATGGACCCTCAACTCTATGGTCAACTAATCTTCGACGAAGCAGGAAAAATGTCCAATGGAAAAAAAAAACAGTCTCTTCAACAAATGGTGTTGGGAAAATGGGACAGCCACATGCAGAAAAATGAAGCCAGACCATTTCCTTACACGACACACAAAAATAGACTCAAAATGGTTGAAAGATCTCAATGTGAGACAAGAATCCATCGAAATCCTTGAGGAGAACACAGGCAGCAACCTCTTCGACCTCAACCGCAGCAACTTCTTCCTAGAAACATCGCAAAGGCAAGGGAAGCAAGGGCAAAAATGGACTATTGGGACTTCATCAAGATCAAAAGCTTTTGCACAGCAAAGGAAACAGTCAAGAAAACCAAAAGACAACTGACAGAATGGGAGAAGATATTCACAAATGACATATCAGATAAAGGGCTAGTATCCAAAACCTATAAAGAACGTATCAAACTCAACACCCAAAGAACAAATAGTCCAATCAAGAAATGGGCAGAGGACATGAACAGACATTTCTGCAAAGAAGACACCCAGATGTCCAACAGAAACATGAAAAAGTGCTCCACATCACTTGGCATCAGGGAAATACAAATCAAAACTACAGTGAGATACCACCTCACAATAGTCATAATGGTGAAAATTAACAAGTCAGGAAACGACAGATGTTGGAGAGGATGCAGAGAAAAGGGAACCTTCCCACACTGTTGATGGGAATGCAAACTGGTGCAGCCACTCTGGAAAACAGCATGGAGGTTCCTCAAAAAGTCAAAAATAGATCTACCCTGTGACCCAGCAATCGCACTACTGGGCATTTACCCTAAAGATACAAATGTAGTGATCCAAAGGGGCACATGCACCCAAATGTTTATAGCAGAATGTCCACAATAGCCAAACTATGGAAAGAGCCTAGATGTCCATCAACAGATGAATGGATAAAGAAGAAGTGGTATATATATTCAATGGAATACTATGCAGCCATCAAAAGAAATGAAATCTTGCCATTTGCGACAATGTGGATGGAACTAGAGGGTATTGTGCTGAGCAAATTAAGTCAATCAGAGAAAGACAATCATCATATGATCTCCCTGATATGAGGAATTTGAGAGGCAGAGTAGGGGGTTTGGGGGTTAGGGAAGGAAAAAATGAAACAAGATGGGATCGAGAGGGAGACAAAACTATAAGAGACTTTTTTTTTTCTCCTATATGAGACTCTTAAACTCACAAAACAAACAGGGTTGCCAGGGGAAGGGGAGTAGGGAGAGGGTGACTGGGTTTTGGACATTGGGGAGGGTATGTGCTATAGTGAGTACTGTGAAGTGTGTAATTCTGATGATTCACAGACCTGAACCCCTGGGGCTAATAATATATTATATGTTAATTTTTTTTAAGTATTAAAAAATCTGTAAAAAAAAAGGAATAGCTCTTTCTTACTTTCTTGTGAAATATAGCACACATAAAGAAAGTTAATTAATAAACACCTAAGTCAATTCAACTAAAAATATTCAGATCCCAATTCCTATTAATGGGGATATGGGTTCCCCCCCACATACACACACAACAAACAGTTTTCTAGACACTAATTGGGTGTCCCACACTACCACTCAATTTTGACACTTTCTACCCAGAGACATCATCAGATTCCACAGGTTAAGGGTTCAATCCTAGAACACTGGCTCCTACCCTTCAGATATCAGCTGCAAACCCAGGTTGTTCCTGTAGCTTCTGACCAACCAGTTACAGACTGGAGATTCTGACAAACTCCTTTCCAAATCAGAATGCCAATCACAAGGCCATGTTACCACCTATACTTCTGACCAACTGGCTATAAATCACAGGTTCCCAGAACTCACTCCACAGGTCCAATTAATTGGCTAGAACAGCTTATAGAATTCAGACAACCATGATACTTACTAGCTCACTGGTTGATTATAAAATGATTTAACTCAGGAACAGCCAGATGAAAGAGAAGCACAGGACAAGGTATAGACAGGGCACACAGCTTCCCTGCCCTCTCCAGGGTGCCACTCTCCCAGCACCTCCATGTGTTCACCAACCAGGAAACCCTCCAAGCCCCATCTTTTTGGGGTTTTATGGAGGCTTCATTATGTAGGCATAATTGATGAAATCATGGGCATTGGTGATTAACTTCAATCTCTAGCCCCTCTCCCCTCCCACTAGGTCTGAGGGTGGGGCTTAAAATTCCAACTCTTAATCACAAGGCTACTTCTCCTGGCAACCAGCCCCCATCCTTAGGTTACCTAAGGGCTTTCCAAAAGGATCTCATTAACATAACAAAAGACACCAGTCTTGCTCCTTATCACAGGACATTCAAAAGGTTTTAGGAGCTATGAGCCAGGAACCTTGGACAAAAACTAAATCAGCATGAGAAATATATGTTGGTCATTTGAATGACCAAGTACATATTTCTTTTTTTTTTAAGATTTTATTTATTTATTTGACAGACAGAGATCACAAGTAGGCAGAGAGGCAGTCAGAGAGAGAGGGGAAGCAGGCTCCCTGCTGAGCAGAGAGCCGGATGTGGGGTTTGATCCCAGGACCCTGGGATCATGACCTGAGATGAAGGCCGAGGCTGTGGCTCAGTGGGTTAAAGTATGTATTTCTTATAAATCACAATTTTGCTATCTGCCCCCCTGGCCTTGGAACACAGATTCCTTACAGCAAAACAATCATAAAGGTCAAAAGATGCTAACACATTACCAGAATCTCATTCAGTCATTAAAAATTATCCAGTCCATAATCATATCTTATGAATATGTCTCCCAGGACAAGGCCACTCAGGTTTGCAGGCTTCTATTCTATATGGTCAGGTTCCAAGAGCAGGAGTGATATCAGCAATATATAGCTTCACCCTTTGGTGCATCTCGTATACCTGAACTAACACACAATATCATCTCTCACTCTGAGCCTCTTTTGTGGTGTTAATGCAATACTGTATTTCCCTCATTACATAATCCATTTATTCATTCCCTTCTCATCAGCTACTATTTTTCTTTCTCTCCATTTATACCCAAACTTCTGCTACCTTTAGAAGAGATACTAGGTTTGGCCACCATGCTGTTCTAATTAGCAGGCAGTAATACTAGGCTACAGTCCACTTGTATTCAGAGAAGGTAAGGTTATGCAGGTGCCGAATTAGAGGGCTGTATGTACCGCCAGGCAATATAGCTTCATTTACTGTTAGCCCCAATTTCACCAGAAGGGGTAAAGACACACAGTGTCCTATCAAACCCCTAGGAATTGTGACATAAAGATTACAAACACAGTTTCCTAGGACTCATCCCTGCTTCCAACACTTCCTGGTCCATTGCACCAAGTAGGAGGGGAAAAGTTGAGGTGATGTGGGAATACCACACCATCCCACACTTACTTCCCCAGCTCTGCCAGGAAAACAGACAAATCTATCCAGTGGGGACATTCCTTTCATTGGCACTCATGCTCATGTCAAGTGTGAGCATTCACTTGTGGAGGTGTATAAGCCAGCCCTTCATGGTTTCATCTCTCACTGCTTTAGACAACTGATGTTTTAATTGTGCATTCCAATTCTCTATCAAACTAGTAGTCTCAGGAGGATAGCCCTCTGCCCATCATTGGATGTTACAGGCTCTAGCATGTGTTCCTTGGTCTGAAGGAAGGACACTCAGCAGTCCAAATCAGTGCAGTATCTTCTGGGCCAGTTCCTCTATGGCACTTAGAGCATTTGCATCTACCACCAGGTGAGCAAAGGCCAGCCTAGGGTCAGTGTCTATCCCCGTCAAGACCTATTTGTAGCCAAATAGCCACTAGCATCAGTCTTCCTTGACAGCTATGCTCGGGGCCTTTCCACTAGGGAGTCTGCCGCCTAGCCACTGCACTCTGTGCTCTCTTTTGCTGATAGAAAGAACAGTGCTTATTGCTGTTTGGTGCCTCAGAGGGTGCAAAAGGAGTAGGTGTATATTTAGTCCATCTCTACATTGCTGCAGACCCCCTGTGTCTGCCTACTTCATGGACCCACATAGCTACCTTAAGCAAGTACATGAGAATAGCTGCTTAGCAATTCCAATCAATCACCTTCTAAGCCTAGAGGGGGTTCTTCTGATGGGCATCAAAATGGCATACTTTAATGCACCCCTCAAACTTCCACAGGGCTGTGCCCCACATGTGCATCCCTTTTGTAAGCCAGATTTCCATTGCTCTCCTCCCTGACCATATGGCCAGACCATTGGCCATTGCCCATAAGCCAGTAAAGAGCCAAACACAAGGGCTTTACCCGCTGTTCAATTCTTCTAGCCCTGCTGAGAAAACAGCATGCGATTCAGCCTCATCCATTTTTTTCCTCCTATCAGAGTGGCGGCCTCCCAAAGAGGATGTTGTCCATTCACCCTGGAACTGCCATCCACAAACCAAGCAGCTCCTTGTCTGTTGAGAGCTGTTTATAGGGCACTGTCCACATGATGATAGAATCTGGCCCTTCCTCATGTAGTTGCAGTCAGTCCAAACGGAAAAGAGCCTCCCTGTTAGTGAGTATCCTTGCATTCCCTAGGCAGAATAATCCTGTACAAAACAATGTCCATTTTATTGTGGAACTCCTCAGGGCACTGCCATTCCCCAGTACAGTGCCCCTCTGACATCACCCAAGGCATTGTGGCTATTTCAGGTTTTCAGATCATTTTATGTTCTTCAGTCATAGGGACAGCCTCAATTAATAACATCCAACAGCAAGGTAGTAAATGCCACTCACAGGGAAATTCTCTAGTCCAAAGTCCCATAGCTGTCACTAGGAGGGGCTCAAAGGTTTTTGCCATCAGCCCATCTATACCCCTGCATAACGCTCTCACAAAGAGAAACTGTTCCTACCAACACTCTGGTTTCTATTCTACACTGTGTGGGCTCAGGCAATCTGATTACCATTTAGTATGCCCAATTAATAGTGCTCCAGGGGTGGATTGACATGCCTTCTGTTTTACAATATCACATGGGGAGGTGTTCCCCAGTCAGATACAGTGTCCATCCCCATAATACAATCAGGTAAAAGAGACACAAACACTTCACATAAAGCTTGTTCAAACATTCCAATTCTCCTACAAACATTTACCTTAATTTCTTTACCCCTTACATTCCTAACTGTAGCACCCGTTAGGACTTCACCAACAGGTTTGCGTTTTATAATACTAGGTAAGGGAAATGCTCCACAGCCAGACATAATATCCACTCCCATGAAACATTAAGGTAAAGTTGACACAACTTCTGTACATAATACCTCCTTAAACATTCCAAATTTTATAATCCTGTCAACACTTACACTTTTACATTCTCTCAGTGTAATTGTAGCCCAAGTCAGGGCTTCACCAGTGGGATTCGGTACTCTAGTTTGTAAGGTTCCTGTTACCAGAGAGTACAGGAAAGTTTTATTCTCTACGCCCTGACCATTATTTTACCCACTCCTGTGCCCTGTGCAGAAAGCTTGGAGTCCTCAGTGAGGGATCCATCCAAGAGACTCTTTTATCAATCCTCCCCCAACCTTTTTTGTAATTAATCTCTTGCACCCAACATGGGGCTCAAACTCACAACTGCAAGATTGAGTTGCATGGTCTCTGGACTGAGCCAGCCAGGTACCCCATCTTTTTTCAATCTTTATCTTGATTAATTGACCTAACCATTGCCCCCAAGCAGTTGCTGCTCAGGTTTTTCATTTTAATTTTTATCTTCCAGCTTTTTAAAATTTCTCCAAACAGGTAAATAAGAGCAGACTTGTTTGCAGCCTATTACTGCTGGGGATCTTGCAGGGGTTCTCATCAGCCCTCCCTACTTTTGGTAGTGCTGTATTAAAACCTTTGTTTTGGGGCTCTTGGGTGGCTCTGTTGGTTAGGTGTTCGTCTTCGACTCAGATCATGATTCCAGGGTCATGGGATTGGCCCTACATCTGGCTCCCTGCACAGAGGGGAGTCTGCTTCTCCCTCTGTCTGCCCCTCCCCCCCACTCATAAGCTATCTCTCTTACACTCTCTCAAATAAATAAATAAAGTCTAAAACATTTCTTAAAAGCCATCTAAAAATTTCCACCCAGCTGGGATGAAGCCTGTGACTCCCTTTTCTGTTTCCTTTCTGTTTCGCCCTTTATTTTTTAATGTTTGCTTTATTTAGCATATTTCTTTTTTTAATGAATGATAATTAACATAAAATATATATTAGTTTCAGGTGTACAAGACAGTGATTCAATACTTTTATACATTGTGAAATGATCACTACAATAGGTCTAGTTACCATCAGTCACCATACAAAGTTATTACAGTACTATTGACTGTATTTCCTATGTTGTATATTGCATCCCCATGACTTAATTATTTTATAACTCTTAATCCCCTCCTAATCCCCATCATCTATTTAATCTGACCCCATCACCTCGCCTTATTTCTTTTTCTTCCCCTTATTTCTTAACAATATTTGTGTTAGTTTCAAGTTTTTATTTAAATTTATTTAAATTCCAGTTAGCTAACATACAGTATAATATTAGTTTCAGGTGTAGGATTTTGTGATTCATCACTTATATATAACACCCTCAACCCCTAGCACCTATTTCACCCACACCCCTGTCCACTTACCCTTCAGCAAGCAACCCTCGATTTGTTCTCTATAGTTAAGAGTCTGTTTCTTGATTTGCCTCTCTCTTTTCCCCCTATGTTCATCTGTTTTGTTTCTTAAATTCCACATATAAGTGAAATCATAAAGTATTTGTCTTTCTCTGACTGACTTACTTCATTTAGCATAATACTCTCTAGCTCTATCCACGTCATTGCAAATGGCAAAATTTAATTCTCTTTTATGGCTGAGTAATATTCCATTATATATAGATAGATCTCTGTGGTTTATAAGAAAAAAAAATATATATATATACACACACATATGTGTATATATATATACAGACATGTACATCACAACTTCTCTATTTAAGATTTATTTGAGAGAGAGAGAATGCACATACATGTGAGAGTGGAGGGAGGGGCAGGGCAAGAGAATCCCAAGCAGACTCCCCTCTGAGGCAGAGCCCATCATGGGGCTCAATTCTAGGACCCATGAGATCATGACCTGACATGAAACCAAGAGTTGGACACTCAGTTGACTGAGCCATCCAGGTGCTCCTATATATCACAACTTCTTTATCCATTCATTAGGTGACAGATGTTTGGACTCTTTCTATAATTTGGCTACTGTTGATAATGTTGCTATAAATATCAAGGTGCATGTATCCCTTTAAGTCAGTATTTTTGTATCCTTTGTGTAAATTGCTTTAAAAATTTCCACCTTGGTGGGGACACCTGGATGGTTAAGCATCTGAGCCTTCAGCTCAGATCATGATCCCAGGGTCCTAGGATGAAGCCCCACTGAGCCCTATGAGCCCCATTGAGCTCCCTGCTCAGTGGGGAGCCTGCTTCTCCTTCTCCCTCTGCTGTGTGTGCACTCTCTCTCACGTGCTCTCTCTCTCTCTCTCTCAAATAAATAAAATATTTTTTAAAAAATGTCCTCCTTGGTGGGCAGAATCTCTTGACTCTCCCCTGGCCTTTTCAATTCACTTGTTAATTAACCTCATGTTTTTATTAGCATCTGTAAGGCCCAAGAGTTGAAGCTGAGACAGCAAATTTTCTGAGGTTTCCAGATCTATTTTTTTGGTTTTGCAGCAAGAAGGTTAAAGGGATTGCCCACGTGAAATGGGCCCCATTAACCACAGAAGTACCATGACCTGGATAATGGGCATATTCAGCGGACAGATATCTTGATCATCACAAAGCCTATCTCATGTGGCTTGCCTACAAAGCATTTTAGCTGTGTCATCTGAGGAATTCCACTTGGCATTCATAGGGGATGATAGAAAGTCCCCCTTCTCAGGGTAAACAGACCTTACAGTGGCTTTTATCCAGCTACCAGGCTGGCTGTTCCCACAGGAATAACCTGTTTTGTATATGGATCATGCATAGTGTCAAAAACCATACTCTGCATACTGAATAAAACAAAGCAGAAAGATTTTATTGCAAGATTTTCAAACTGCAAGCCTAGTAACTCAAGGCTATGGGAATAATGAGCTCCAATCTGCTCACAGACTAAGGGATTTTTATGGGTCAAATACAGAAGTTATTTGGCTTTTTCAGCTGATTGGTTAATTAGTGGTCTTCTTCCCTATTTGGCTCAGGGTGGCTGTGTCAGAGAAACAAAGAAGTCCAGAGATGGTGAGAACAGAATTGACATTTGGAGATTAGCTGGTGTCCTCAGCTGAGACCAGCTGTAAATTCCTGTAAGGTTACATTTCCTCTATGCACTTGTGTTGACCATCTCCATTTTGTCCTAGACGTAAGTGACTCCACTTCCGTTCTACAACAGTCCATCTGTGATTGTTCCATAAGCAACTGTGTGAGAAATATATTTTGTTCATCTGAATGACCAAATATGTACTTCTTATAAATCATAGTCTTCATCAACCAAATTAAAAAAAGATTACTGCTACTGTGCAGAAACCCATCTGTAGCCCCTCCATATCACCATAACCCCTTGAAAGATGTCATTGTCCTAAATTTTATATAACTTTCCTTGCTTATCTTTATGTTTTAACTGTAGTTCCAAACCTTTCATATATTTTCCATAGTTTTGAATTTTCTATAAATGGAATCATTATTTGTTTCTTTGTGGTTTTGTTTTTGTTTTCACTCAGCATAATAGCTGTAAGATTCACCTATGTTGTGCTTGGCTGAAGTTAATTCATTTTTATCATTGTATATTATTCCACAATTTACTTACACATTCTACTGATGGTCATTTGGTTTGTTTCCAGTTTTTGGCAGCTTAGAACGATATTATCATAACTATAAGCATGTACTGATTTAGGAAATATACAAAGAAGTAGACTTTCTGAGTCATTGTTATACTTCATTTCCTACTTCATTAGAAAATGTCAAATTATTTTCCAAAGTATGTATATCAATTTTGACTCTCACCAAAAGTGAGATCTCATTTGTTTGGTTTGAATTCAGGCTTTCTCAGCCTACCACATGTGCCTGGACTTCTAAGATCTCCAAGAATATATAAGAGCTCTCAAAGTTACCTATTGACCTATAGTTCCATATCTTCCATTTATATTTTTGTTCATATTCTTATTTGCCCCAGCTGGTATCACAACCTCATGTAGCTGCAAGGTGAAGCCATCACTCCTGACTATTTTCAAGAAATGTCCTGGGGTTAGGGCTTTTCTTGAAGGGTAGACTCTGAATCTGGTCCAACATGACATACCTGTGAATAGGTCTTTTCCAGGACCTTCCAGACAAGTCAAACAGTGATAATTCTTGGGGAATCAGATTTTTTGAGGAGTTACAAAACTAGTATGTACTTCCAGTGGCTGCAAGACTGCTGTTTTTCACAACTTCCAGTGGTTGTAAGGCTGCTGGCTTCCAAGGCTATCATGGAACTGTGGAGAAGTAAATTGGGATAGAGGTTTAAAAGCCACAACCCCAAAGATACAGATGTAGTGAAAAGAAGGGCCATCTGTACCCCAATGTTTATAGCAGCAATGGCCATGGTCGCCAAACTGTGGAAAGAACCAAGATGTCCTTCAACGGATGAATGGATAAGGAAGATGTGGTCCATATGCACTATGGAATATTATGCATCCATCAGAAAGGATGAATACCCAACTTTTGTAGCAACATGGACCGGACTAGAAGAGATTATGCTGAGTGAAATAAGTCAAGCAGAGAGAATCAATTATCATATGGTTTCACTGATTTGTGGAGCATAACAAATAGCAAGTAGGACATGGGGAGTTAGGAGAAGGGAGTTGGGGGAAATTGGAAGGGGAAGTGAACAATGAGAGACTATGGACTCTGAAAAACAATCTGAAGGGTTTGAAGAGGTAGGGGGGGTGGGAGGTTGGGGGAACCAGGTGGTGGGTATTAGAGAGGGCACGGATTGCATGGAGCACTGGGTGTGGTACAAAAACAATGAATACTGTTATGCTGAAAATAAATTTAAAAAATGATTAAAAAAAACCCACAACCCCTGTTGTATTTATTGAGATTCATCAATTTTTCTTGAATAAACACTCCAAAATTGTTGTAATCCTTTGGTTAATTTTCAGAGCTCTAAAAAAGTTGATTTTGACTTTTTTTTTGCCAGATTTTTTGTTGTTTTTATGGAAAGGCAAGATTTACAGAGGTCCTTACTCTGTCATTCTGGACATCTCCACTTCTACTGTAGGACTTTAATACCTTTTCTCAGATTAAAGTTTTTTCTTGTATTCCTAGTTTGTTGAGAATTATTATCATGAAGAATGTTGAATTTTATCATAATTTATCTGCATCTCTTGAGGTGATCATATGATTTTTCTCCTTTAATTTGTTGATATGGTAAATTACATTGTTTGGCTTTCTAATGGTAATCTTGTATTCCTGGTATATTTTCATGATGATTTATCTTATTTTTTATTGCTGAATTGTATCTACTAATATTTCCTTAGGGTTTTTGCATCTATTAATATGATGGAGTTTGTCCCCCGTTTTTCTTTCTCTAAATGTTTTATCTATCGGTATCAGGATTACTCTAGCCTTATGAAACAAGTCAGGGAATGTTCACTTATTTTCTGTTCTCTGGAAGGTTTGGTGCAAAGCTGGAATTTTTTCTTGCTTGAATATTTGGTGGAACTTGCCAGTGAAGCCGTCTGGGCCTGGAGTTTTCTTTGTGGGAAGGCTCCAGATTAGTGTTTCAATTTCTTGGTTTCTAACTCTTGTCAAATGAGTTTTGATATGTTTATATTTTCTAGGAATTCATCCATTTTATCTAAATTTTGTAGTTTATTGGCATACAGTTCTTCATAATCATTTCTTATAATTTCTTTATTATCTGAGGTACTTTTAGTGACAACTTTTTCATTTTTAATAATGGATATTTTACTGGGCAGGTATAAAGATACACGATATCTCTATTTGTAAAAAAAAAACTTTTATTCTGATAACTGAATTTTTTATAAATACAACTTACTTTTAAAATTCCTGATATTTGTTCCTACTCTAAAGGTAAATATTTCTGGAGTTACCTGAACTCAGTGCTTCTTCCCAAATAAGATAACCAGATGGAAAATTCTAACTAAATTATCATTGGTCTTTTGAGATTTCTTGGAATGTTTTTGAATTCATTATTTGCCAATAAATATTTTTCATGTAATTTTCTCAGTCTTCTTTCTAACCTGTTTCTATCTTACAAACCATACATTCTAGCTCTATTTCTATGGTACTGTCCCACAAACACATCATACTCACACACCTCTAGTCTTTGCTTCTGCCATTTCCTCTAGCTCTATGGCTTTTCTTCACCTATCTCCATCTGTCCGAGTCCTAACCATTTTCACACAGGCAAGTATTCCTCCTTAGATGATAGAATTTCACTCTCCTTCCTACAGTCCCTTTATCATCCCCCAAAGGAACAGCTGATGTAGTATTCTCTCCTACATGATTTCAGAGAGGCAGAGCTACATAGGGAAGTAGAATGGGAAGATCAAAACGAACACAAGGAACATGGAGATGTGGGAGATATTCCCAATCTATAGTAAAAATAGAAAAATTCTGTCTTCCTTGATTTTTGTTCCTATGTGTTCTATACTGTGGGTATCTCAAGGCAATCTTCCTTTGGGAGAGCACTGTCTCCCTATGACACTGACATAAGGATTTGAAGGTACCAGTTATTTGTTTCTCATCCTACCTGAACATCTTGCTCTTTCAGAAAGTTTTGATGCACAAGCAATATCAACATCTGTTTCAAGGATCTCTGCTGGAATTGCAGCTTCACACAGCCAAATTGCCTATGTCTCCATCAAGGAAATGGCTATTTATTTTATGTAGCCATCTGGGCTCTTACTAGGATGTTTTGTCATTTGTGGTCTTGTCTTCTGGCTTTTTCTTTAAAGAATAAAAATTTGATGACTTCATAAGCAATTTCTCCTGTCAATAATATATATATATATAGATAGATAGATAGATATACATATCTAGATAGATAGATAGATAGATATTTAACTTATGAATAAATGTTCCCTAAGTTCTTCACAGTGTTACTGTGGTAATAAATATTTTGATCTAGTATTCTCTTTTCCCTTTCCCTCCCCTAACTGCTGTCATTTGGATCTACAACATTTACACTTCAGTGAAAAACAAGTTAATAAACTTCACAGTTGCCTGAAGACTTTTTGCAGGACTCTGTTTCCTTTGGAAAGGCAGGCTGTTTGGAGACTCAATATGCTACCAAATGGGATTCTTCCCTACCTTCCTCCCTCCTGACAGTCTACAAGGAAATGCTTTCCCTTATCACTTTAATAAACACTTTTTATTATCTCAAACATTAGAAAGTTTCTGCATCTTTTATGGTGGCTTCTTAAGGGAATATCACAAATGATTTGTGATCTAGGGTATAATATCTATCCTCTACCAGGGTAAAGGATATTAGGGGGACTGATCTGAAAACAATTTTTTAAATGCTATTTCCCCCCCCATTTTTAAAGTAAATTTATTCAGAATTATGACATTTATAAAGTCTTTCAAGTATTCTTATTTGAAAAGAAAACACATGATACTCCCATTGACAACACACTCACTTTCTCATCTTTCTGGCAATCTCACTAACCTGGAATGCAGCCATATTTCATTTTCAAGGAAGAACCTTGAAAGGCCTGTAAGTAGCCCAAATAGATGTTATAGAGTTCACACCCCAAAGCTTATAGACTTTATTCATAGAATAGTACTTCACCCACACTCTATTTACTCTTACATTACACAAAATTATATCTAGTTTTCCAGCCCACTGCAGATTAGAATCAGCCAATTAGAATGAAGAGAGGAGCTGCCAAGGAAGAGTTATAAATGTTATCAATAGAAGACACAAAACTAAAAATTCACAGCAGTTCTAGGGCATTTAAAATTGGGCAAAATGCTCTTTACACCTCCATACCCATGAGAGCACACTGTGTTACAACCCAGTGCAATCATTGATGTTTATAATGATAACCTGGAGTCATCAAGAGGTTGCATTATGTACAGGGTTCTCTCTGTAGGAGAGCAGAAAGTGTGTAATATATTTTAGGGAGATTTCCATCCAAAATGATTAACATTTTAAAAGGTAAGTTTCAGCAATATAAAATGGTTTACTGAAACCTGTATTATTGAAATCACCCCTACCTGGTTTTCTGCCTCCAGTCTCTCCACCCAACCCCCAACTACCCACCTCCATCAAGTTATCTTTTAGGTTACCACAAGATTAATTTTCCTAAAAGCAATAGCTCTGATCAAATTTATTCCACATTTAGGAATCTCCAATGGTTCACCGACACCAATAAAACTAATAAAATAGGAGAGTGAGAGGCAAGATGGCAGAGTAGTAGCAGACTAAAATGACATCAGATCCCAGGAGTTCAGCTTGATAGGTATCAAACCATTCTGAACACCTACAAACTCAGCAGGAGATAGAAGAGAAGAAGAACAACAATTCTAAGAACAGAAAAGGGACCACTTTCTGAAAGGTATGACATGCAGAGAAGTGAATCCAAAGTGATGGGAAGAGAGACCATGGGGGGAAGGGCCAGCTCCTGGCAAGCGGCAGAGCAGTGCAGCACAAAATCAGAACTTTTAGAAGTCTGCTCCACTGAGGGACATCACTCCAGAGGCTAAGTGGGAGTGGACCCCTCATGGGGACAGTGTGGTCTCAGGACCCATGGGGTCACTGAAAGACTGAGGGTGTGTGAGTGTGGCAGAGCTGCAAGGTATTGGAGCGGGGAAGCCAACTACAGAGACAGAGTCAAAGAGTGAGCTTTCAGATAAGGATTACCTTAAACCATAATCCAAGGCATAGTCAGGCCACTGCTCTTCGAGCAGGGACCCCACAAGTGGTAGATCCAGGGAGACTCACCTTTCTCCTCTGGGAGGAGCAGCACAGCAGGAATCTACTGGGTTTGGAGACTCCAAATGGGGCTGTGCGCCAGAGATAGAAACACTGTCACAGACCGGGTGAGCACAGAGCAGGACCGGAGATGAGGGAGATAGGAGGGATTGATTGCTTTTCTCTGAAGGTGAACTGAGGAGTGGGGTCCCAAGCTCTCGTCTCCTCCAGACCAGAGATTGGGAGGCCTCCATTTTCATTCTTGTCCTCCAAAGCAGTATGGAAAGCATTCAGAAAACAAAAGATCCAAGAGCAAACCAGAGCAGATTATTTAGCCTGGTCCCTGGCAAGGGTGGTGCCATTCTGCCCTGGGCAAAGACACTTGAGAATCACTACAATAGGCCCCTCCCCAAGAAGATCACCAAGAACATCCAGCCAAGACCAAGCTCATGGATCAAGGATAGCAGAACTCCAGAGCTAGGGGAAAGCAACACATAGAATTCATGGCTTTTCCCCATGATCCCTTAGTCTTGCAAAGTTAAATTTTTTTAAATTTTATTTTTTATCTTATTGTATTTTTTTAACTTTTCCTCTTTCCTCTTTTAATGTTTTTTTAACTAGTTTATCTTAACAATACCTTTCCTTAAAAAAATCTTTTTAAACCTTCATTGTATTAGTCATATTTTATCCCTTTATTGTATTTAACCTATTTTTTTTGTATACATGTAGGTTTTTTTCTTTCTAAAAAAATTTTGGGATACAATTTCTTTTCATAGATCAAAATATGCCCTAATCTAGCACATGGCTTTGTTCTAGTCTCCAGACTGAGCACACACACTCTTCTTTTTTTTTTCCTTTTCCAATGAACTTATCAATTCTTTTTTTTAGAATTTTTTTTAAATTTTCATCTTTACAGTCATATTCCATCCCTTCATCACGTTTACCCTTATTTTTGTATACATATAATTTTTCTTTCCTTAAAGTGTTGGGAGGTAGTTTTTTCTAAGAAACCAAATTAAACCCAAAATCAAATGGGTGGCTCTCTTCTATTCACCAGTTATATATATATATATATATATATATATATATATATATATATATATAT